>NC_051185.1:58079726-58256209 GCF_013339695.2 Rhipicephalus sanguineus
TTTATGTAGAATTGCAGTTAACAAAAACAACCTTTCGGCTTTATTAAAGCAGATAAGTAAGATATTGTTCGTGCCCAGTCTCTCTTTTTAATTTTTTTAATGGTGGCATATAACACCCATAGAAAAATATCTCTGGCTACGCCACTACTGCGGATACGAAGTCTATGCAGCATGGTTAAAATATATTAGGTCAGAAAAAGCGAAACAATGTTGTAAGTGAAGCTATACAACCTTAAGCATACAGCTGCAAACGACAACTTACAACATTTAACATATAATTCCAACGGTGAAAGCAAAACAATAAGATATTTACAAAGGCAACATATATAAAGAAGCCTCCATGCAACAGGCCTATGGCCTGGCAGATCACCTGACCATGTTCGCTGGATACGCAGACCATTCCACCACCAACTTTTAGACTTCATAAATGAAGTTAATTAGCATGTGTAGTTTTGACACCACGTATTCTTATGCCTAAGAGCATTGTTTTTGAAATAATAAAAACACTTGCCTGCTTAGATTTATAGTATCGATGTTGCATCCAAATTGGAGCTTTATGAATTGGAAGCAGGTGTTTACTATGTACGGACTAGCCGTATTTCTGTAGGAGCGATGGGAACCCACGTGAGATGTACACTGGGTCAGTGCACTGTCATCGTTAAAGGGGCCCTCTAACACTCTTCAACCCCCCATTTTTTACTCGTGGATTGCGTAGACTGAAGTACGGACAAACTAGTGCAGCAAGAACGGCAGCGATAGCGGCACGCAGTACGAAGTTATTCAATTTAGAAAATTCAACATACAAGAAAAAAAAATGCCTACCCTCAACTCGATTTTCGTGGGGTCACGTGACCACATTTCACATCTCTGTTGGGACGTCAGATGGCGCTCCAATGAAATGGGCTGAAAGCTCTTACGTAGGGGAAGCTCGCACACCATTGTTGCTTCTCCTTTCCAACGTATTGTTGACGTCGTTGCCATAGTAATAAATGTGGTTCCTGAAACCCGACTTGTCAGAACTTGAGCGGGCGCTACTGCTTCGAAGCGAGGCTGGCGAGGCTTCGTCTGCTGTTCCTTACAATGACATTCCATGTCATCCCCTCCTCTCATTCTGAGAAGGGAATTTGTGGAGTGGCATGGGCGATTAAACACGGTCGCCGCTACGCGGGTTGTTCGGTGAGCAGCCGACGAATTACAAGTGTGCTGCGACAACAATTCAGCGAAGAGGATTACTTGCACCGTTTCACCAACAATCATGAGCCTACCGCACATGCGGAAAGAGGCAGCTCACAAACGTACAGACTGCAAAAAGAAGGAAGAGGGACAAGCGTTTTATATGAACATCCGAACGGCCAGGCAAAAAAAACCAGAGGCGAAATGGCAACCAGCGCCTCTGTCGTACTTTGTGGTTGTAGTGATATTTTTTCTTGCGACGGGCAGCTATTTGGAGTTCATTGAAAAAGCACAGAAAAGGAAAACGAAACACAATAGTAATCTCAACTTTGATGCAACGCCGTTATTACTTCTAACGTTACATTTATCCATCATAGGTCAGCGCTCATCTTAGTCATTTCCGCCCGCAATAGTTCTGGCAAGCGCCACTACGCGCTGATGCGGTCAGCAGCGATGTAGCGACTTCAACGCGTGATTAAAATACTAAATAATTTGATATCGGTGCTTAGACTTATGCTAAACTTATCCCCAGCCATCAGTCTACGCAACCCGCAAGTAAAAAATGGGGGGTTGAGTAGTGTTGCAGGGCCCCTTTAAGGAAGGCTTGGGTAGGCCAAGTCTACCATGTACTTCACTTACAAGTACAGTGACTCTTGTGTGCCTGGTGCAGCGGTCCAGTTCCTTGCACTGTGTGATGCACTGTTTCACTGACTTGTGGCTATGCAGGTTCCTTGACTACGGCATCCCTGAAGCAGTACAGCTCACTCGTGTCCATACAAGGCAGGCTGCATTCCTGTCGGCAGTGCACCTATGTGACCCAGCACAAGGGAATAATGAAAACACACCTTAGCAGACACACGGCTGAGTGCCCCTTCCAGTGCCACCTGTGTCCGGTGGCATTTACTCGGAGCGACAGTCTCAAAGGGCACATTCGGACCCATACAGGAGTGCATCCATTTTCCTGCGTACACTGCAGTGCATCTTTTTCGCTGAAAGGCAACCTCGTGAGGCAATTGCGCACCCACACAGGAGAGCGTCCCTTTTCCTGTGACCACTGCAATGCATCCTTTTCGTTAAAAAGCAGCCTTGTGAGGCACATGCGCACCCACACAGGAGAGCGTCCCTTTTCCTGTGACCACTGCAGTGCATCCTTTTCACTGAAAGGCAACCTCGTGACACACATGCGCACCCACACAGGAGAGCGTCCCTTTTCCTGTGACCACTGCAATGTATCCTTTTCAGTGAAAAGGAAGCTGACGGAACACTTGCGCACCCACACTGGAGAGCGTCCCTTTCCATGTGACCACTGCAATGCATCCTTTTCGTTAAAAAGCAGCCTTGTGAAGCACATGCGCACCCACACTGGAGAGCGTCCCTTTTCCTGTGACCACTGCAATGCATCCTTTTCGGATAAAAGCAACCTTGTGACACACATGCGCACCCACACAGGAGAGCGTCCCTTTTCCTGTGACCACTGCAGTGCATCCTTTTCACTGAAAGGCAACCTCGTGACACACATGCGCACCCATACAGGAGAGCGTCCCTTTTCCTGTGACCACTGCAATGCATCCTTTTCACTGAAAAGCACTCTAATGGAACACCTGCGCACCCACAGTGGAGAGCGTCCCTTTTCATGTGACCACTGCAATGCATCCTTTTCGTTTAGAAGCAACCTTGTGGTGCACATGCGCACCCACACAGGAGAGCGTCCCTTTTCATGTTACCACTGCAACGCATCCTTTTCAGAAAGATCCAACCTCATGCGTCACATTCGCACACACACAGGAGAGCGCCCCTATTCCTGTGACAACTGCAGTGCATCCTTCTCGCACAAACCCAACTTCACTCGCCACACCTCAAAGTGTCATCCAAGCAAGGCACCCTAAAGGTCAGGGTCTCACAGACCTTTCTTTTTGTGAGAGGCATTACTGATTGATAAATAACAGTTTTATCATGGAAGGTAAACCCTAATGTGCGTCGAACAGTTTTTGAATTTCTCAGAAAGGGAGTTTCTAACAGTATACTGTTTAGAAATCTGTTGTTATTAATTAAAGTTTCTTAGGATATGCCTTCTGGTGACTTAACGGCAGTGCCATGACGTTGAAAGTTTGGTTTACCTTGAATGTGGATTGGCTGAAAATGCATTTATTACTGTGTCACTTCCTTGAAATAGATTTTCTTACCACATTGTTTAGAGAGGAATCTGTCATTGTTAATAAAGACTATGACGCCACTCTAAGCTTTGTGGTTCTTTTTTTTTTCATATTATTCTGTCTGTTCTATATTAACTTGTTTCACTAATATTTTATCCGATGTTCTTCACGAGTTCAAATATCAAGTGATGCTCTTGTGATTCTGCATTCTATGGTTACTTCTACGCAAAAACAAAAGTAATGGGGTGAACATACATATAAAGAGAAACATGGCTGTTGTCATATATTGTCGGAATGGCAATTTGTGGGAGATGTATTTGGGTTGGTGCGCCTTGATCACTACAGTAATGTGGGATAGGCAAAGGTTATGTACTTGTATTACGATTTGGGGAAACCTTTGGTTGCCCGGTGCTGCAGTCCAATTGTGCACATAGTATATGTGACACAATCTGCATTGCTTTCCTCTGTTCCCTGTGGCTTTGCAGGTTCCCTCTCATCGGCATCTCTGGAGCAGTACCATTCTCTTGTGTCCGTACAAGGCCGACTGCATTCCTGTCGGCAGTTGACCTGTGTGACCAAGAACAGCGGACATATGAAAATGCACCTTCGCAGTTGCATGAGCGAGCGCCCTTTCCAGTGCCACCTGTGTCTGGCTACTGTTCACTCGTGACTGTGATCTCAAAAGCCACATTCCCACCAACATGGGGGAGGGTCCCTTTTCCTGTGTTCACTGCAATGCATGCTTTGCGCAGAAAAGTGCACTAAAAGTCCACATGTGTCATCATCCTGCAGAGAAGCCCTGAAGGTCAGGAACATGGACAATATTTTGTGTGTGTGGGTGAAATAGCGGGTTCATTGATTGATTACATTTTTACAGCGAATGATAACTTCTAAAGTGCATCAAAAGGTTTTTGGATGGTTCAGAAATTGTGTTTCTTACAGGATATTGTGTAGTGAGAGATCTATTGTTAATTAATATTTCTCTCTGAGGGCCTTCAAATGACTTTACAGCTATGTCATAATGTTGAATGTTTGGCTTACCTTGGATGTGGATTGCCTAAAAGTGCATTTATTACATTGTAGCTTGCTTGAAGCCACAACATTTATAGGTGGTTAACAAGGAGACTTAAGATATACATATATGTGCAAATAGGGCCAGAGAACACTTTTCACACTCTTGAAATTATATCAACATACTGCACATTCAAACTTAAGTTAGGTTCTTTGTTTTCAGGAGCAGAGGCAGTGGCATTCCCACTGAGCTACTTCCCCTAATACAACTTCACAATCTAGAGAACACGGTATTTCTGTATAAAACCTCTTGATTCCCAAAGCAAACCTTGTTTTCTGTGATCTCAGACTGGTATTCTTTGCCATCAAATATTAAATCATGCACTTCATCCTTGACTATATTATTGCTGGCAGCTTCTAAAACGGTTTTTACTTGCATGCCGTAAATCCGAAGCAAGTGCCGCCCCGCCCCCCCTACGATGAAAGATAATCCAACAAGATTTGGAGGGGGGCCCTTGCTTGGTTGTGGATCAAAATTCAAGGTGGTGGTGAGAATAAAGTCTGCATACCGGTGCTTCTACTTAAATGAAATGCTTTATTGAATACGCGTGCATTCACTGTTTTATTCACCCGTCGGGCACATAAAAACAGCAAATGAAACAGTGAAAATGTGGGTGGGAAGGAGGGGGGAGCTTGCTCGGTCATTGGCGCATATTTCAAATCTCCCGGAAAAGGGAGGGGGCGCTTGCTTGGGATTTCACAGTGCATCACCATGCATAATTATGGTAACTTAAACTGCGCTTGAGATGAGACACCAAAGTAGGAGCAGACAGAAGTTTTGTGATTTCAATAAATAGGTTGTTAGTGTGCGTTCGTCCTATCTCCTTCAACCCTGGTGTCTTGTCCCAAGCGCCATTTAAGTTTACATAATAAGTCTTGCCAACTAGCACCCCAACATATGTTCCTTGAGTTCATCACCATACATGTGGGCGTGTACGTATGTGCTGCACAGATATATATATATATATATATATATATATATATATATATATATATATATATATATATATATATACACTTTCCCCTATACTTTCCTTGGCGTTATTGTCTGTTCTCATTAATATTGTGTCTAACAAAGATAAACGAGCCCTTAAAAATCATCTGCTTTCCTATATATATATATATATATATATATATATATACATATATATATATATATATATATATATATATATATATATATATATATATATGACACACACACCCTGAAGTCTCGGCAAAGCTCATTTCTTGCGTTATCTTGACACAAAAGGTCACATGGTGGGCCGACACTGCTGGGCTGCTGGCTTCAAATCGGGTTGGCTCACCACGGCAGGCTGCGTGACGTAATGCTCCCACCTGCTTCTTTCGTCCGTGTTAGGAAAGCACGTTGCGCAAAACGAGTCGATCGAGTACGAAACCGAAACATCGCTGGCAGATGTAGGATGTAGTGACATCGCCATCACAAAATGGCGACAAGACGCTTTTTTGTGAGCGAGTGGCGAGTCCGCGCTGGCGATTTCGCGTTGGACTGCGGTTTGCCTGCGTCAGATTTGTTGACAGCGAAGTGCGAATGGTGCGCGACCCTTTCATTGTGAAACCTCATCTCAAAGGAATGTTATTTCGCCGGCTGGGGACAGCTACATCGCGTCTGTTTTGCGTCCCGGTAACCTGTGTCCGTGAGTGGTGCAAAGGGGGGTGGTTTACAGCTGCGCGTCGACCAGGATAAGTTTCTACGGATCTAAAATGGGAAAATGTCTGGAACTCAATGACAAGCCTGCAGGCGTTCTCATGCAGCTCCGTGTCAACCAAGCGGCATGAGATCAAAGTGGCACGCGGTCAAAACTGAATCACTGAACAGAAGGAACTGCCAGCACGATAAATATCACTTTCCATAAGGGTGCTTTGTGCTTGCTTTTTTTTTTTGTGATCGTTAATATAGGAGGATGTCATAGTTTTAAAATGTCATTTAGAAGCGCTGTGATTTGATTTTAAGGGAATGATTTTCCGGAAGATCGAATACTTCGAATGGTAATATTCCGGTGCGAATCTAAAAGCAAACACTATTCGAAAAATATTCGCACACCCTTAGTAATTATGCCAGTCTTTGCAAAGAATTGTTTCAGGTTTATGAGTTCTTAACCCTTTCAACAGTGGGCATGTTCATGAAAGTTTAACTTGGAGCAGCGATCTTGTAGATGAGGTGCCACTGGTTTCCGCTTTGGCATTTTTCTTTTGCGCTGCATTATGTTAAGAGTGATAGATGCAGGCTAGCGCAGTGGAAATCTTGTGTTACATCATTAAGCATTTCTTCCTGTTTACCTTTGTGCCTGTATTTTGTGTTCTTTCGAATGAGCAAAATATCAAAATAATCTTGACCAACGACTGTTACCATTTGTTTAAACAATCATTTTGTAAATGCAATTAAATGTGGCTGTGTTCTCATATGTGGTACGATTGTTGCTTTCTGTAATTCTTTACCTTTTATGCCGCTTATCAAGTTT
The DNA here is from genome assembly GCF_013339695.2 of Rhipicephalus sanguineus. Lineage (NCBI taxonomy): Eukaryota > Metazoa > Arthropoda > Arachnida > Ixodida > Ixodidae > Rhipicephalus > Rhipicephalus sanguineus. The sequence goes on from NC_051185.1 coordinate 58,086,607, forward strand.
GTGTTTTTTCTTATGCTTATATATTGCTCTGAACCATGTGTGTTCGTGATAATAATGATGCTTTAAAAGGACACTAAAGGCAAATATTAAGTCGACGTTGATTGTTGAAATAACGGTCCAGAAACCTCGTAATGCTACTTTTGTGCCAAGGAAGTGCTTATTTTGAAATAAAATCACGTTTCAGTGGTCGATATTGCGTTAGCGCACTTCAAATCACCCGCCTGAAAGCGCTCTTTCTCACGTCACTGTTGCCGTGCCCAACGTTGCCTGTCTTTACTGCGCGGTAGCGTGCACCATTCGGGCATCCGACAACATCACATGCCTGTGGCATTTTGTCGAACTTTCTGTCAGGGCGACTTTCACGAGCGTGCAAAACACACGCGACAGTACGTGATACCAGAACTACCACTGAGATGCGACCGTGTGAGTGAAGCAGGGTGCCGGGTGAAGCGCAGATTGGTGAAATCGGAACCTTTGAACCACGCGCGCCGTTCCCCATGGCAACACCAAAGAGGTTCTTTTTTACATGAATCAAACAGAAACAAACAAGCATCATATTATTACGTCTTTTGATGCACGGAAGGTTCTTTTTTTATTGCAGCTAGTTTGATTACGAGCGATTAATTGTAGCCGGGCTATCTCACATCACTGGGATCATTTCCAAAATGTCCCGCTCGTGGCGCTCATCGTGTGATACATTTAGCTTAATTTCTCGGTAAGTAGGGCAGTGCTGTTGATAATATAGATATTTAAAAGGTCATACATTGAGCTTTCACTCTGACATAAATTGTTATTTGCCTTTAATGTCCCTTTAATACCTTAAATGCTCGCATTGCTTCGTGAAGTTGATATAGTGCAGTGTAACATTCAAAGTACTGTGATCGTTTTGCCATGTCACATTGGCTTTTCAAATGTGGCTTCAATATAGAGCTATCCTATTCATTCAGGACAGGGATATGGTGGTAAAGTGCAATTGTGCATGGTCATGTGAGTGACTGAAAACGTTATCTCGTTAATAAGTTGCTTTGGGTATTTCATGGTATCATTATGCTTTCACTGAAGAAATAGCAAGACATTAATGGGAATTGTGTAAACTGAACTCACAGAGAGAAACCATCCTTTGTGTAGTGTGCAAAATTGTGCTTGTATTTTTTGCAGAGAGAAACAGTGATGCCATTCTGAGTTTTGTAGATTTTTTTTTTCATTTTTTATATTTTCCTGTCTGTTTTTTTATTTATTTACACATACTGCAGCGCTAAGTGCGCTATGGCAGGAGTGGTAATGTGAGTCACTAATATTTTATTTCATGTGCTTCACGTGTTCAGATATCAGCTGTTGCTCTTGTGGGGCTGCATTCTTTGGTTACTTCCATAGAGCTTCCTAAAATATTTACTTGAGGGAACTGTGGAACTGCAATCGTTCAGCCACCTTGGGTATGACGGGTAGTATATGCATTTGCCTAGCCTTTATGGTTGCAGCTTCGAATGCACTTGTGGCTTTGTTTATTATTGTGGTTTGTTTTTTGTTTCGAATGACAGCATGGCTCATTGTGAGGCTTGAGAGCCGATTTCATTTGGTGAACCTAAAAGGGCGAAAGTAATGTAGTGAGACTGGTGAACTTTAGCTAAACTTCGTCTTCCGATAAAGTATCGGCAAACCACATGGAGCTGTAAGAAGGAAGCTTAGGCAAATCCGTGTACTACCCATCATTTTCATGCTGGCTGGAGTGCCATGCGCTGCAGCTCCCATAGACACTACAGCCACATTTCCCTCTAGTGTGTTACTATGAAACTCTGTCATTGCTTCTGTGCAAAAAACAAAAGCTTAATGGTTTGTTTAATGGCTTAGTACTCAATGTAGCGTACATATATTGATATATAGTATCAGAGTGGCATGTACGGAAAGGCAACTTGTGTTATCATGTCTTGAGCACCGCAGCTTTTGTGTACGGGGCAATGCCAATCTGTGTGAGATGTATTGGGGTCAGTGCACTTGTAGTCGCTACATTATTGCGTCACGTGGGTGAGGACAAGTTCATTTGTTGAAACGTCGGCTTCAACAACATTCCCTCTTCGATGAATTATCATTGCAGCAAGTGAGCTTTACAAAACAAATTAGTGTAGCTTGCACTGAAGGCGCAGTGCTAAAGAGACAGCAGAGCTGATGGGCACCTATGTAGTCCTGGCTTTTGCTGTTTTGCCAACTTTGGGAATCCTCTCTTCCTGCATTCCTTCGATCTGTTTGTGTGTGTGTTTTTTGTCTCTGTTTATTTCTATTTCTTTCTCTCTTTTTGTTTGATTCTCTCTTTCCTTCTTTTATCTTTCGGCCTTTTGTTCTCTATATTTTTCTCTTTCTCTTTCTTTCTATGCTGTGCTTTACTCACGTGTTCTGAGAGCGAAGCGGAAGATGAAAACGACGAAGGAGAGCGCGTGCCGGTTTGTGATGATAGTTTTCTGTTTGTGACGGAGAAATTATGATGAGCTTTCACAGCTTGGCTGTTAAAATTTAATTAGTTACATTTGCATTATTTTGCTTTCAACATTAATATTCCATTATATAGAATGTGCTAGGCTGTGTCTTTCAGTGCATCCTCTGCAGCCCTTGAAGTTCTTTTTATTTTCGTTGACAGTTGTTTCTTCAAAACTTTTGTCTCTCATCTTTTCAAGTTTCCTTGCAAAAATTTCATGCCAGCAATTGCACCTAAAATTCACTCCACGTGCCTGCAAGAAAGAAGGGTGGGGTGGTATCTTACAGTTAGCTTATGCTTGGGATTGTGATTACTCAATTACCAAAGTCCAGTAGTAAGTGCAAAAAATTGTTCATACCTGATTTCCTTACATCAACACCCTGTGTGGTCATTGTTATCAAATCGTAGTACCACTAGTTCTAACAGTTGGCTGATACAGAGCACTGAGATGAGAGAAATACTTAGCACCCTCATTTGCTTATCTGAACATTCGCATCACTTAAGCTTCTGCATTGAATGAGTGCAGATGTTCTGCTATATCATCATCATCATCATTCTCGGCCTGTTTATGCCCACCGCAGGACAAAGGCCTCTCCCAATCATCTCGAGTTTACCCTGACCTACTGTGTACGTTCCGCCAAATTTAGGGGCTGAAATTGATGTTGTGCATTACAGCAGTCTCCTAATTAAATAATTACATATGACTATATAGTGATATCCAAAAAAACGGCAGGAAGTGGAAGATGGAAGCTCCGATGAAAAAATCCGTCAACAGGGGGTGGGTCTCTCCCCCCCACGGTGGCCTCTCCCCCTCCCCCACCCCTTCTCCCTTCTGGTGGAGAGGGCACGAAGCATATGCACACGATAGCTAAGGAAATCAGTTCCAGCCTTGAAGAAGACAAGTCCACTTGTCGAAACGTCGGCTCAAGCACCCACCCCCTGTTTACGGATTTTTTCATATATAGTGATATGTAATTAGAAGCTCGAAAAATCACCCAGTTACAAAGCTACCATGATATGTTACTCATTGCACTTTGTTGACTGCATCTCTGTTTGACGCCAAGGGTAAAACTCTGTGTGGGTGCACTGTGAATGTTTTTGCTGGCTTCAACAGTGATTTCTGTCCCGTTTCAGATGTGCCTATTCCTTCTACGGAGCATCAGAGAAGTTGCACGCTTCGACCTTTGCCAACTTCGCATCACATGAGCCTCATCTTAGACATCAGTCGCCTGATTGCTGTGTTATATTTCAGTTTCATTTGTTGTGAATTTAAAATTGTAAAGATGACTTGGCCATGTTTACATGATGCAGCCGCTGATTGGTTACACTTGTAAATGTTTTTTCTTCTGTAATATTTTCCTGTCTGTTTCATATCAACTTTCACTTTTCACTTTGTATGCTTCATCTGTCCAGATATGAAGTAATGCTTTTACTGTAGTGTATTTTGTGAATGTATCCATGCAAGAAAGTATAATATTTAGTTGAATGGATTAGTGCTTAATGGAGTAGTATGTATTTATTCATTTTTTTTTAATGCATACCATGAATGAAGGGCATAGCCAAGGGGCCGTGTTTCAGGGTTAGATCAACCCCCAAATTTTTCTGAGAGCTGCATACAGCCCTCTTCCTCTCCTTTCCACTCATATTTTTATGTAGATATTGCAGTTAATGAAACAACTAACCTTTTAGATTTATTAAAGCATAAAAGTGACTAAGATATTGTTTGGGCACAGGCTCTCTTACTTTTTATTTCATTTAAAGGTGCCATATAACACCCATAGAAAAGTATCTCTGGCTACACCACTACTGTGGACATGACACTCATGTAGGGCGGTTAAAACATATTAGGTTACAAGAAGGGAAACAATGCTGTAAGTGAAACTATACAACCTTTAGTATACAACTGCAAACTTCCACTTATAACATTTCACATACAATGCAACTGTGAAAGCGAAACAATAAGACGTTTAGAAAGGGAACACATACATAGAAACCTTGATGCAACACGCCCATGGCCTGGTTGAACACCTATGTTCACTGGATACACGGACCATTCCACCACACACTGTTCAATTCAATTCAGTTTTTAGACTTCATAAAGGAAGCTAACTTGCACGTGTAGTTTTGACAATGCATATTCTTATGCCTAAGGGAAATGTTTTGAAAGAGTAATAAAAAAACTTTCCTGTTTAGCTTTATAGTATCGTCGTTGCACCCAAATTGGAGCCTTATGTATCGGAAGGAGGTGTTTGCGTTAAGGAGTACTGTATTTGTGTAGAGAGGTGGGAACCCACGTGAGATGTATGCGAGACCAGTGCACTGTCATCGTCAAAGCAGGGCAGGGTAGGCCAAGGCTACCATATACTTCACTTACAAGTGCAACGACTTTCGTTTGCGTGGTGCTGCAGCCCAGTTCCTTGTTCTGTATGACACATGGTTTGCATTGACTTCTTGTGGCCATGCAGGTTCCTCGTCTACAGCTTCCCTGGATCAGTACTACTCCCTCGTGTCCGTAGGAGGTGGACTGCATTCCTGCCGACAGTGCAACTATGTGACCAAAGACAGAAAAAACATGAAGAGACACGTTCGCATACACACTGGCGAGCGCCCCTATCAGTGCCACCTGTGTCCAGCTGCATTCGCTCGGCGCACCACTCTTAGAGAGCACATTTTTAGCCACAAGGGAGAGCGTCCCTTTTCCTGTGACCACTGCAATGCATCCTTTTCAGAAAGATCCAACCTCCTGCGTCACATTCGCACACACACAGGAGAGCGCCCCTATTCCTGTGACAACTGCAGTGCATCCTTTTCAGAAAGATCCAACCTCATGCGTCACATTCGCACACACACACGAGAGCGCCTCTATTCCTGTGACAACTGCAGTGCATCCTTCTCACACAAACCCAACTTCACTCGCCACACCTCAAAGTGTCATCCAAGCAAGATGCCCTAAAGGTCAGGGTTACAGAGACCTTTCTTTTTGTGAGAGGCATTACTGATTGATAAATGACTAACACCTAATCCACATCGAACAGTTCTTGGATGCCTCGAGGGGAAGTTTGTTACAGTATATTGCTTAGAAATCTGTTATTGTGGATGAAAGTTTCTTAAAATGTGGCTTCAGGTGACTTAAAAGCTATGCCATGATGTTGAAAGTTTTAGATTGCCTTGATTATGGATTGGGTGATCATGCACTGATTATTGTGTCACTTTCTTGAAATGGAAACTTTTACAGCATATTGTTTAAAGTGACATCTGTCGTTGATGAAAACTATGATGTCATTCTAAGCTCTGAGATTTTTTTGTATTTCATATTTTCCTGTCTGTTTTATATTAAGGTGGTATGGTCAACAAAATAGGTCGTCATGGTTTTTGTCAGTAACTGTCCCATATTTCTTTTTCAAATCTTGCATGTTCGATAAGAAAGCTATTGGCCTTCACATTGTGTAATTTTTACCCCATAGCTTTTCTTAGTTCTTTGTACTCGCGTGCCAAATTTCGGACTAGACTGTAAAATGAAATGTACCTTTTCTCAAAAATGAAAAAATTTATGGCTGTGAAATTTTGCATCTTAATTCTACATAACAGTGGCATTAACCTCTAGCTAGAAGAACGCAGTGTTGCATTTATTTCACAAGAAAAAAAATATTGTCCTCACTTCTTACGTCTTGTAAGAAAGACTAAACTCTAATTAACTTTTTTTTCTTAATGATTGCTCACACATTTTTTCAAAATTTTAGGTTTAGACTATTTGGGAGAGATTTAAGTATAACCTGGCAAAATGTCAGTGCAATCAGTCGAATAGTTTTCCAGGAAAGGCACATAAAGTAAGGATCATTTTAAGAGACTCATCATGAGAAAAACACGCTTTTATTCACAAAAACACGCATGGAATATGCTTGCAAGCCAGAGCAATCACTATACTATAAAAGCATCTCTAGTGGGACAATTTTCAATGAGAGCTTATGAAAATGCAGGTAAAGAACATATTTAACCGATCTAGCCATATTTGTTATACAAAAAATATATGCACAGAAACAGTGATAGAAAACTACATGTCAACAAACCCTCGCATCCAACTCAAGGTGCCATTATTGGCACCATTTTTAAATGGCTTCGAGCACTCCTACGCATTCGCCTGCGTCCAGTTTCTCTCCTCAGCGAGTGTATTCTTTCTTACTAATGAAATAAAAACATAGCTTTTCTGATCGATTTACCCTACCATACCCCTTTAACTTCTTCCTCTAATATTTTATTTCAAGTGCTTCATGTGTTCAGATATCAAGTGATGCTCATGTGATGCTGCATTCTATGATTAATTCTATATAGAGACAAAAGCCTAATGGTTTGCTTAATTGGTTAGTGCTTTATGGGGTTACATAGACAGAAAAACTTGGGTGTTTTAATGTAGTACCCGAATGGCAACTGGTGTTCACATCTACTGAGCAAAGCAGTATTTGTGTACGGAACAATGGCAATTTCTGTTACATGTATTGGGGTACATCCACGGTAATCGCTACTGTAACGTGTAACTTGGATGGGCAAAGGTTATGTACTTCTGTTACAATTTGGGGAAACCTTCGGTTCTCCGGTGCTGCAATCCTGTTGCGCACAGTATGTGACACGACTTCCACTGCATCCCTCTGCTCCCTGTAGCTTTGCAGGTTCCTCGTTTTCGACATCTCTGGACCAGTACCATTCGCTTATGTCCATACAAGGCTGACTGCATTCCTATCGGCAGTGTTCCTTTGTGACCAAGGACAGATCGCACATCAAAGAGCACCTTCGCAAACACACAGGCGAGCACCCCTTCCAGTGCCACCCGTGTCTGTCTTCGTTCACTCAAAACTGCGACCTCAGAAACCACATTCGCGTCCATACAGGGGAGCGTCCTATTTCCTGCGTCCACTGCAATGAATCCTTTCGTCGAAAAACCACGTTTCGAAGTACATGTGCAAGCACAGCCGCACAAGAGAGCATCCCTTTTCCTGCGTCCACTGCAATGTATGCTTTTCACAGAAAGACGCACTAAAAGGCCACGTGTGTCGTCATGCAAAGAAGCCCTAAAGGTCAGGGGCAGAGACATTTTTTTTTGGTGGTGACGCAGAGGGTTTATTGATTGATTAAATTTTTATGGTGAATTATAGCCTCTGAAATGCATCAAAGGATTTTCGGATTCCTCAGAAACGGTGTGTTCTACAGTGTATTGCGTAGGGAGAAATCTTGTTAGGGAAAATTTCTCTATTAGTGCCTTCCAATGACATTACAGCTATGTTAGAATGTTGAATGTTTGGCTTACCTCGAATGTGGATTGCCTAAAAGCGCATTTATGATGGTGTAGCTTGCTTGAGGCAGGGATGCAACAGCTGCACCAATTGCGCCAATTTGATACAATTCCTTATTTTTGCGCCAAGCTGAGCCAAAACCGTGAAATTTGTTGAAATTGCGCCACGCTGCGCCAACATGCCCGACCAGCTTCAACATTTTCTCAGTTGCGCAAATTTTAGTTATAAATGGAGGCCGCGTTGGTCATCTGCAGTGTGGACATCATTATCCCATACAGAGGTGCAGACCCTAACCCCCCCCCTCCCCGCGAAATAAAAGAGAAAAGGCACAGTTTCACCGCTAGGACAGTAATGAATGCGATAGGAACAAATTGTAATGTTACACGAAGTGAAGCTGGCAGCAAACTCATTTGTATCCGATCTCGCATAACTCTACGAAACTTTGGTGTAAGAGAATACGGCTGCTCCAAGGTAAGATGCTATTTGTGCACAGTGTCTTCGCATTGAAAGCGCAGCATTGAAAGCACGTAGCAGGATATACGAGCCATCCGCTGATGGCTGCCGAGATAGCGCATGCGCGAGCGCCCTTAGAATCAAAGTACAAAGTTGCTGCTGGATAGACAGCCCCCCCCCCCCCTCACGTCTTTTCGTGCTTGTTCAAGACGGGCGGGGCGGCGTTTCCTCTCTGCTTTGACGACAGGCCTCCCGCGTGGAGTGGTGTTATCGCATGCGCCCTCTGAGCGACGGAGATGCACTGGCTCATTTGATCTCTGCTTCAGCCGCGTTTGCACCCGCACTCGCGAGCTGGAACATACTATGCGCGGGAGGATGTTATCAATTTGGACTTTAGACGGGATGTGACGGCAAAAACCAGTCGAGAGCGTCCATGTAATTGCTATCGCAATGAAAAAGGACAGTGTTCTCAAATTTCCTGATGCTTGTTTTATTGCGTGCAGAACGTTTTTTAAGCCACTTTTGCCACAGTACACTGGTGTCCTGCAGAAAGGCCTATTGAGATATAGAAGGGATTATTGGTACTAGCTGTCAGGGACACAGCACATTTTGTTCCTCAATTACTAATTCGTGCATGCGCCGTGTAATTACGAGTACTAGTATGATCGCTGAAGTCTAAAAAATTATTGCCAATCATTTGGAGCTGCTGTGTATGGTGTTTCTGCGGCATTGAGAAACAAATAGACAATAGCATACACCAGTTTTCTTTTTTCACCACCCCCACTTGCTCTTGCTTTACGAATCTCCCGAATTTTGTGGTTGCCAGGTTCGCAGGTCCACATTAGCATTTGCGGTGCCTGTCGAATTATTTGACAGGCCCTTCAAACGCTAATGTGGACTTATAATCATTGTTTGCGCTGTGGGGTGGCTTAACACACTGCTTTTATTGAAATAGCAGCGTTCACGTGCACTGTGCACGAGTTAGCTAATGTTGAATGGTTTGTACATATTTTTGTTTTATTTTCTAAAAGTAAGCCTTCTTTGTTATACTGCTCCAAATTTGGGATATTGTGCTAAAAAATTCAGGCTTTTATTTCGTAACCTGCTCTAAATTTGTGTTTTTGTGCTCCAAAAGCAACATTTTGCTGCTCCAAAAATTGCTCCAAATCCTACTTCGGATGTTGCACCACTGTTGAGGCCTTGAGGAGTTAGTTCCTTTATTGTTTAGAAGCAGAAGCAGTGACATTCCCACTCAGCTACTTCTCCTAATGGAACATTACAATAAATAGAGCACAGTTTTTCTTAATGAAACCTCTGAATTCCCAAAGCAAACAGTAACTACGATAAAGTGACAACCTTTTTTTGGGTGATTTCATACAGGTATGCTCTGCCATCAAATATAAAATCATGAACTTCACCTTTCACTACATCGTATCTGGTGGCGTCCTAAACAGTTGTTACGAACATACATAACCTGATTAAACAAAATTGTGTGTGTATGTATGTGCTGTATATACATATATATATAAGTATAACAGTACAGCCGCGTTTCCTTCTCCTTGTCATTTTATGTTTCTTGTAAACCAATTGTTTATAAATTAATTTTGTTGCTGCGTTGAAGTGTGCACTGTTGATGTTGTTAGTTATGTTTCCTATTTATTCCTGTTATGTTTGTACTCACATGTGTAATCCTACACTAGTGGATATATAATTGATATGGTAAATTGTACTTTTCCTTAATCGTACACCCTATGTGATGTACGTCTTGTCCCCTTTCTTTTTTTATGTCGTTTGTATTCTCTCTCTGTTTTTACCTTAATGATTAATTTTTTGTTCTTCATGCTTATACTTCATGTACTAACAGGAGGTCCCTCTGACAGTTTTTACTTTCAGACCTCCCTCTGTATCATATTTACCTTGTAATAATATCTAATGCTAATAAATTGATTGATTGAATGAGTGCGTGGTTGCAGCAATAAGTAGCCAGGCATTCTTGTTTTTTGATTAGCCCCCCAGTAACCTCCTGTACCACTACCAACTCTATAAAAATGTGTTTTTATTCAGTGATGAAACTGACTTGCAATACTTCTGTTCGACAGATGCATAGCAGTAACCAAAGCTGGCAATGCTGTACCGAGTCTGGCTCAATTCCTCGGACACAATGCATGCAGTACGTATTGGTAAACAGAAAACAAGGCCGCCATGATCAGGGGCACCATAATTCAGCCAAGCTGTTGCCCTGCTTTCGTGCAACATGAAGTAGGCTTAGAAGACAAGTCCGTTTGTCGAAACGTCGGCTCGAATGACATTCCCTGTTACACAAATTATCATTGCTGCAAGAGAGTAATTAGCTATCACAAAAATTTGATTGTTACATTAATATGATTTCACTTTCCACATTAGTGTTCCATTATAAGTGTAGAATGAGCTAGCCTGTGTCTTTCAGTGCTTCCTCTGTAGCCCTAGATGTTCTGTTTATGGGCGCTGGCAGTTGTTTTTTCAAAACTTGTGTCTGTCATCTTTTCTTGTTCCATTGTAAAAATTTCATGCCAGCAATACACCTAAAATTCATTCCACGTGCCTGCAAGAAAGAAAGGTAGTGTCATACAGTTAGGTTATGCTTGGGATTGTAATTACTCAGTCAACGAAGTGATGCAGAAAGTGCAAAAAACTCTTCATACTTGATTTCCTTACATCAACACCCTGCGTGGTCATTGTTATCAAATCGTAGTACCACCAGTTTTGATAGTTGGCCAGTAAGGAGCACTAAGACGAGAGAAATACTGAGCACCCTCGTTTGCTTATCTGGACATTCGCATCACTTATGCTTCTGCATTAAATGAGTGCAGATGTTCTGCTATATCATCACCATTCTCAGCCTGTTTATGCCCACCGCAGGACAAAGGCCTCTCTCAATAATCTCCAGTTTATGTTATCCTACTGTGTACTTCCCTCGAAATTTAGGTGCTGAAATTTATGTTGTGCACTAGAGCAGTCTGCTAAATAAATGATCTGACTATATAGTGATATGTAATTAGAAGCTCGAAAAATCACCCAGTTACAAAGCTACCACGATATGTTACTCATTACACTTTGTTGACTGCATCCCTGTTTGATGCCGAGGGTAAAACTCTGTGTGGGTGCACTGTAAATGTTTTTGCTGGCTTCAACAGTGATTTCCGTCTCGTTTCAGATGTGTCTATTCCTTCTACGGAGCATCAGAGAAGTTGCACGCTTCGAACTTTGCCGATTTCGCATCACACGAGCCTCCTCTTAGACATCAGTCGCCTGATTGCTGTGTTATATTTCAGTTTCATTCGTTGTGGATTTAAAATTGTGACGTTTATTTGGCCATGTTTATGAGCTGCTTCTTCTGATTGGTTACATTTGTAAATAGTTTCTCTTCTGTAATATCTTCCTGTCTGTTTCTTATCAACTTTGACTAATATTTCACTTTGTATGCTTCATCTGTTCGGATATGAAGTAATGCTTTTACCTTGCTGTATTGTGTGAATGCATCTATGCAAGAAAGTGTAACAATTAGTTGAATGGATTAGTGGATATCATGAACCAAGCGCATAGCCAGTGGGCTGTGTTTCAGGGCTAGGTCACACCCCAAAATTTTCTGAGAGTTCCATGCATACCTTCCTCTGATTCTTCTTTCCACTCCTATTTTTATGTAGATGTCGCAGTTAAAAAAACTAACCTTTCGATTTTATTATAGCAGAAAAGTGAATAAGATAATGTTTGGGAACAGTCTACGGGTGTATAACACCCGTAGAAAAGTATCTCTGGCTACGCCACTACTGTGGACACGACGTCCATGCAGGGCGGTTAAAACACAATAGGTCACAAAAAGTGTAACAACGCTGTCAGTGAAACTATGCAACATTAAGGATATAACTGGAAGCTACCACTTACAACATTTACCTTACAATGCAACTGTGAAAGCAAAAGAATAAGACGTTTACGAAGGCAACACATACAGAGAAACCGTCATGCAACAGGCCTATGGCATGGTTGACCAGATGCGTATTCTTATGCCTAAGTGCAATGTTTTCAAATAGTAATAAAAGAACTTGCCTGTTTAGCTTTATAGTATCGTCGTTGCACCCAAATTGGAGCTTTTTGTATTGGAAGGAGGTGTTTGCATTAAGGAGTACTGTATTTGTGTAGAGAGGTGGTAACCCATGTGAGATGTATGCGAGACCAGTGCACTATCATCGTCAAAGCAGGGCAGGGTAGGCCAAGGCTACCATATACTTCACTTACAAGTGCAACGACTTTCATTTGCATGGTGCTGCAGCCCAGTTCCTTGTACTGTATGACACATGGTTTGCATTGACTTCTTGTGGCCATGCAGGTTCCTCGTCTACAGCTTCCCTGGATCAGTACTACTCCCTCGTGTCCGTAGGAGGTGGACTGCATTCCTGCCGACAGTGCAACTATGTGACCAAAGACAGAAAAAACATGAAGAGACACGTTCGCATACACACTGGCGAGCGCCCCTATCAGTGCCACCTGTGTCCAGCTGCATTCGCTCGGGGCACCACTCTTAGAGTGCACATTTTTACCCACAAGGGAGAGCGTCCCTTTTCCTGTGACCACTGCAATGCATCCTTTTCAGAAAGATCCAACCTCATGCGTCACATTCGCACACACACAGGAGAGCGCCCCTATTCCTGTGACAACTGCAGTGCATCCTTTTCAGAAAGATCCAACCTCATGCATCACATTCGCACACACACAGGAGAGCGTCCCTTTTCCTGTGACCACTGCAATGCATCCTTTTCAGTTAGATCCAACCTCATGCGTCACATTCGCACACACACAGGAGAGCGCCGCTATTCCTGTGACAACTGCAGTGCATCCTTCTCACACAAACCCAACTTCACTCGCCACACCTCAAAGTGTCATCCAAGCAAGATGCCCTAAAGATCAGTGTTACAGAGACCTTTCTTTTTGTGAGAGGCATTACTGATTGATAAATGACTATTTTATAGCGGAAGGTAACACCTAATCCACATCGAACAGTTCTTGGATGTCTCGAGGGGCAGTTTGTTACAGTATATTGCTTAGAAATCTGTTATTGTGGATGAAAGTTTCTTAAAATGTGGCTTCAGGTGACCTGAAAGCTATGCCATGATGTTGAAAGTTTTAGATTGCCTTGATTATGGATTGGGTGATCATGCACTGATTACTGTGTCACTTTCTTGAAATGGAAACTTTTACAGCCTATTGTTTAAAGTGACATCTGTCATTGTTGATGAAAGCTATGATGTCATTCTAAGCTCTGAGATTTTTTTGTATTTCATATTTTCCTGTCTGTTTTATATTAAGGTGGTATGGTCAACAAAATAGGTCGTCATGGTTTTTGTCAGAAACTGTCCCATATTTCTTTTTGAAATCTTGCATGGTCAATAAGAAAGCAATTGGCCTTCACATTGTGTAATTTTTGCCCCATAGCTTTTCTTACTTACTTGTACTTGTATACCAAATTTCGGACTCGGTGGTAAAATGAAATGCACCTTTTCTCAAAAATGAAAAAATTTATGGCTGTTAAATTTTGCATCTTAATTCTACATAACAGTGGCATTAACCTCTATCTAGAAGAACGCAGTGTTGCATTTATTTCACAATAAAAAATATTGTCCTCACTTGTCACGTCTCGTAAGAAAAACTAGACTTTAATTAATTTTTTTTTCTTAATGATTGCTCTCACAGTTTTTCAAAATTTTAGGTTTAGACTATTTGGAAGAGATTTAAGTATAACCTGCGAAAATTTCAATGGAATCAGTAGAGTAGTTTTTCAGGAAAGGCACATCAAGTCGGGATAATTTTGAAAGACTGATCGTGAGAAAAAATGGGCAAAAAACAGCGCGCAGACGGACGGGACGAAGAAAGGGATACACAGAACAAGCGCTGACTCTCAACTGTTAACTCAACTGTTTTTTTCCTTGTTAAGGTACCTTGCCAGCTCCTCTGCCCATGTTCTTGATGCTTATCATTTGTGTATAAATAATTTGCATATGCCTAATAACCACAGTTGAGAGTCAGCGCTTGTTCTGTGTATCCCTTTCTTCGTCCCGTCCGTCTGCGCGCTGTTTTTTGCCCATTATGTATCACCAACTAGCCCAACTTTCAGTCCTGCTGCGTGAGAAAAACACGCTTTTATTTACAAAAACACGCAGGGAAAATGCTTACAAGCAAGAGCAATCACTATACTATAAAAGCATCCCTAGTGGGACAATTTTCAATGAGAGCTTATGAAAATGCAGGTAAAGAACATATTTAACCAATCTAGCCATATTTGTTATACAAAAAATATACGCACAGAAACAGGGATAGAAAACAACATGTCAACTAAAGTTCGCATCCAACTCAAGGTGCCATTATTGGCACCATTTTTAAATGGCTTCGAGCACTCCTACGCATTCGCCTGTGTCCAGTTTCTCTCCTCAGAGAGTGTATTCCTTCTTACTAATGCAATAAAAAAATAGCTTTTCTGATCGATTTATCCTACCATACCCCTTTAACTTCTTTCTCTAATATTTTATTTCAAGTGCTTCGTGTGTTCAGATATCAAGTGATGCTCATGTGATGCTGCATTCTATGATTACGTCTATATAGAGACAAAAGCTTAGTGGTTTGCTTAATTGGTTAGTGCCTTATGGGGTATACATAGATAGAGAAACTTGGATGTTGTAATGTAGTATCCGAATGGCAACTGGTGTTCACATCTACTGAGCTAAGCAGTATTGGTGTACGGAACAATGGCAATTTCTGTTACATGTATTGGGGTACATCCACGGTAATCGCTACTGTAACGTGTAACTTGGATAGGCAAAGGTTATGTACTTCTGTTACAATTTGGGGAAACCTTCGGTTCTCCGGTGCTGCAGTCCTGTTGCGCACAGTATGTGACACGATTTCCACTGCATTCCTCTGCTCCCTGTAGCTTTGCAGGTTCCTCGTTTTCGACATCTCTGGAACCGTACCATTCGCTTGCATACCTGCCAAGTCTCTTGGATTACCCGGGAGACTCCTGGACTTTGAACGTTTCTCCCGGTTGGACGGGTCATAGAAAAATCTCCCGGAAATCCAGTATTGCGCCGCGCGTCCAGTGCTTTGTCTGGCCGCATGAGCAAAGTTGTCTGGCCACGTAGTAGAAAGGATTCTTCTTTTTTTTTTTTTACGATGGTAGAAAGGTTCAACTCAGTTTCATTGCGCATGAAGTAGCTGTGCCCTTTGCGCCGCAGTGCTGCCAACGCAAACGTGTCATAGCGCAGCCGCCGTGTCTTGCCGGTGATGCGCTTCTCAGCTTGGCCCGAGAAATTCAATTTCTTGCCCAGAAAGGAGGCGATCCTTCTCTCTGTCAAAAAGAGCCCCTCTGGAATCTTGCAAATAGGCGTGACCCCCCGAAAATGAATTGCCGGGGCAAGGACATCAGCCGTTGTACTCCCGTGGATGTACGTATTAAAGGTGCGCTCTGTTTTCACTAGGACAGAGCGTTCGCAAGAGTTATGGCGCCAACACAAGCTCGTGATGCAGGTGGCTGTTGTTTGATGTCGTGACGCGAGGTGAGACGTCTCGCGTACAGATGCGCTACACGCAATCTAAAAATTGATCCTAAATGTGTCAACCGTTAATATTTCATAGATCATGCGTTTGAGTACACACAAATCTATCCCACAAGTTATCTCGCCTTCAAAATTTTGTGTCGCTACTGCTTTAAGTGGAGAGCCCAGCACTTAAAAGGGTATCCGTTAACGATGTCTGTCGAGATAGCGCGTTCGCCAGCGCTCGCGACCGTCCCCGTCTCAACGGCGCCCCTTATGCGCCCTTGCCCGACGTAATAACTTTTAAGCAAGCGACGACAGGCCTCGCACGCGGAGTGATGTTATCGCATGTGCCCTTCGCGCGACGGTGACGGCCGGGTCGTTTCATCTCTGCTTCAACCGCGTTCGTCCCTAGCGCTAGCGCGCTTTTACTCGCACGTGAAACAGACGATGCGTAAGCGATGTTATCAGTTTGGACTCTGCACAGATCAGCGGCGACCGCAAAATCCCGCAGACAGTGTCCATATAGTTCCTATCGCAGTACCCCCCCCCCCCTCGTTGAGTAGATCTCCCGGATTCCGTTTCTCCAAACTTGGCAGGTATGCGCTTGTGTCCATACAAGGCTGACTGCATTCCTATCGGCAGTGTTCCTTTGTGACCAAGGACAGATCGCACATGAAAGAGCACCTTCGCAAACACACAGGCGAGCACCCCTTCCAGTGCCACCCGTGTCTGTCTTCGTTCACTCAAAACTGCGATCTCAGAAACCACATTCGCATCCATACAGGGGAGCGTCCTATTTCCTGCGTCCACTGCAATGAATCTTTCCGTCGAAAAACCACGTTTCGAAGTAGATGCGCAAGCACAGCCACACAGAAGACCATCACTTTTCCTGCGTCCACTGCAATGTATGCTTTTCACAGAAAGACGCACTAAAAGACCGCGTGTGTCGTCATGCAAAGAAGCCCTAAAGCCAGGGGCAAAGACAATTTTTTTTTGTTGGTGATGCAGAGGGTTTATTGATTGATTAAATTTTTATGGCGAATTATAACCTCTGAAATGCATCAAAGGATTTTCGGATTCCTCAGAAATGGCGTTTCTTATAGTATATTTCGTAGGGAGAAATCTTGTTAGGGAAAATTTCTCTATTAGTGCCTTCGAATGACATTACAGCTATGTTAGAATGTTGAGTGTTTGGCTTACCTCGAATGTGGATTGCCTAAAAGCGCATTTATGACGGTGTAGCTTGCTTGAGGCAGGGATGCAACACCTGCGCCAATTGCGCCAATTTGATACAATTCCTTATTTTTGTGCCAAGCTGAGCCAAAACCGTGAAATTTGTTTAAATTGCACCACGCTGCGCCAAAATGCCCGACCAGCTTCAACATTTTCTCAGTTGCGCAAATTTTAGTCAGAAATGGAGGCCGCGTTGCTCATCTGCAGTGTGGGCATCATTATCCCATA
Source organism: Rhipicephalus sanguineus (assembly GCF_013339695.2). NCBI lineage: Eukaryota > Metazoa > Arthropoda > Arachnida > Ixodida > Ixodidae > Rhipicephalus > Rhipicephalus sanguineus. The sequence goes on from NC_051185.1 coordinate 58,103,835, forward strand.
CAGAGGTGCAGACCCTAACCCCCCCCCCCCCCCGCGAAAGAAAAGGGAAAAGGCACAGTTTCACCGCTAGGACAGTAATGAATGCGATAGGAAGAAATTGTAATGCTACACGAAGTGAGGCTGGCAGCAAACTCATTTGTATCCGATCTCGCATAACTCTACGAAACTTTGGTGTAAGAGAATACGGCCGCTCCAGGGTAAGATGCTCTTTCTGCACAGTGTCTTCGCATTGAAAGTGCAGCACGTAGCAGGATGTACGAGCCACCCACTAATGGCTGCCGAGATGCGCACGCGCCAGCGCCCTTAGAATCAAAGTTCAAAGTTGCGGCTGGATAGACAGCCCCCCCCCCCCCCGCACACCTCTTTCACCTCTTTTAATGCTCGTTCAAGACGGGCGGGGTGGCATTTCCTCTCTGCTTTGACGACAGGCCTCCCGCGTGGAGTGGTGTTATCGCATGCACCCTCCGAGCGACGGAGATGCGCTGGCTCGTTTGATCTCTGCTTCAGCCGCGTTTGCACCCGCACTCGCGCACTGGAACATACTATGCGCGAGGGGATGTTATCAATTTGGACTTTAGACGGGACATGATGGCAAAAACCCGTCGAGAGTATCCATGTAATTGCTATCGCAATGAAAAAGGACAGTGTTCTCAAATTTCCTGATGCTTGTTTTATTGCGTGCAGAATGTTTTTTAAGCCACTTTTGCCACAGTACACTGGTGTCCTGCAGAAAAGCCTATTGAGATATAGAAGGGACTATTGGTACTAGCTGTCAGGGACACAGCACATTTTGTTCCTCAATTACTAATTCGTGCACACGCCGTGTAATTACGAGTACTAGTATGATCGCTGAAGTCTAAAAAATTATTGCCAATCGTTTGGAGCTGCTGTGTATGGTGTTCCTGCGGCCTTGAGAAACAATTAGACGATAACATACACCAGTTTTCTTTTTTCGCCACCTCCAGTTGCTCTTGCTTTACGAATCTCCCGAATTTTGTGGTTGCCAGGTTCGCAGGTCCACATTAGCATTTGCGGTGCCTGTCGAATTATTTGACAGGCCCTTCAAACGCTAATGTGGACTTATAATCATTGTTTGCGCTGTGGGGTGGCTTAACACACTGCTTTTATTGAAATAGCAGCGTTCACGTGCACTGTGCACGAGTTAGCTAATGTTGAATGGTTTGTACATATTTTTGTTTTATTTTCTAAAAGTAAGCCTTCTTTGTTATACTGCTCCAAATTTGGGATATTGTGCTAAAAAATTCAGGTTTTTATTTCGTAACCTGCTCTAAATTTGTATTTTTGTGCTCCAAAAGCAACATTTTGCTGCTCAAAAATTGCTCCAAGTACTATTTCGGATGTTGCACCACTGTTGAGACCTTGAGGAGTTAGTTCCTTTATTCTTTAGAAGCAGAAGCAGTGACATTCCCACTCAGCTACTTCTCCTAATGGAACATTACAATAAATAGAACACAGTTTTTCTGAATGAAACCTCTTAATTCCCAAAGCAAACAGTAACTACGATAAAGTGACAACCTTTTTTAGGTGATTTCATACAGGTATGCTCTGCCATCAAATATAAAATGAACTTCACCCTTCACTACATCGTTGCTGGTGGCGTCCTAAACAGTTGTTACTAACATACATAACCTGATTAAACACAATTGTGTGTGTATGTATGTGCTGTATTTACATATATATATATAAGCACAGTATAAGTACAGTACAGCCCCGTTTCCTTCTCCTTCTCATTGTATGTTTCTTGTAAACCAATTGTTTATAAATTAATTTTGTTGCTGCATTGAAGTGTGCACTATTGATGTTGTTAGTTATGTTCCCTATTTATTCCTGTTATGTTTGTACTCACATGTGTAATCCTACACTAGTGGATATTTAATTAATATGGTAAATTGTACTTTTCCTTAATCGTACACCCTATGTGATGTATGTCTTGTCCTCTTTCTTTTTTTATGTCATTTGTATTCTCTCTCTGTTTTTACCTTAATTGTTGAAGTCGTCAGGGACGAGCGAGAAGGCAGGAGGCTGAGTTACGTGGACACAGGTTTATTCCAAAACGCGTTCTAGCCTAGGAGCCAAGCCACGCGCCACGCGCACCTCGAGCACACGCTGTCACCAGCTTCGCCTGGCTTGTTCTAGATGGCAGCATCTACAACATCTCCCAATGCAATCAAGCAAAGTTCGCTGCAGCAGGCGGCTTCACGCACCTGCCACGTCTGGTATGCCCGTGGGAAGTGTCCTGGCAACGCGGGCGAGTGTCTATAGCACAATCACTGGTACTGGCGCTATCTGCGTTGTTGTGACTTCGGGAATATGAAACTAGCTGCGTCCGGTTTCTACGTACAGCACCAGTGTCGGTGTTGACCCAATAAGATCGAGGCTCATCGGCAGGGGCTTGTACTGTCCCTTTGTTCTTGAGGTCTGTCACCCACACGGCATCTCCATAAAGAAGTTCCGGCAAGTCGCGGACTCCGTGACGTCTGTCGAAGTCTTTCCTTTGACGTTTACTGTATCTTTCCTCAAAATTCCGAAGGCTGTCTTGATCTGGCAATTGGGGTGTCAGCTTGGTGGGACAAGGAGGAAGCCTGGATCTCAGCCGACGACCCATGAGCAGTTCGGCAGGGCTATATCCATTCTTCAAAGGAGTCGACCTGTAAGCTAGAAGTGTCAGGTAAGGGTCATTGGTCTTCGTCATGGATGTCTTGATGATTTTCACTGCAGCCTCTGCAAGTACATTACTTTGAGGATAGTGAGGGCTAGATGTAATGTGCTTGAAACCATAGTCTTGGGCGAAGAGTGAAAACTCAGTCGACGAAAACTGCGGGCCATTGTCGGAAACCACTTCCTCGGGAATTCCGTGGCGTGCAAAAATTGACTTGCAGTGGTTGACTACGGCTGCGGAAGTGAGCTTCTCAAGTCGAGCTAGTTCGGGGTATCTTGAATAATAGTCTGTAGCTATCAACCACCACTGGTTCTTGAAGTGAAACAAATCCATCGCAATGCGTTGCCAAGGCCTCTCAGGGAATTCGGAGCTTATTAGTGGCATTTTCCTGTTGACTCTTGTTTCGATGCATTGCTGACATCGCTTCACCAGGGACGAGACGTCAGATCCTATGGTGGGCCACCAGATACAGTCTCTGGCTCGAGCAAATGTCTTTGTTATGCCAAAGTGTCCTTCGTGCAAGAGTCGTAGAATTTCTTTTCGGCATGAGTCGGGGACGACAACTCGCGAGGCGTAGAGGAGTAAATCATCCTCGACAGTGAGCTGGTGTCGGTGGTCGTAGAAGGGTTTTAGGTTAAGTCCTAAGTCTCTCCTGGAGGGCCATTCTTTCTCGCACAGCAGACGAAGTTTTGTGCAAATAGGGTCTGCTTGTTGGGATGCCTTTAACCATTGTAAGCAATGTTGCTTTATCGGAATAGAGGTTGTCATAGAGCACAGGAAAGCTTCAACGCTTTCTTCGAGCTCGCTGTCTCCCGTCTCTCGCAGAGGCGCTCTCGAAAGTGCATCTGCGGCTAGAAGTTCTTTGCCTGGAACGTATGCAACCTCATATCGATATCGCATCATTCTCATCTTTAGCCGCTGTAATCTAGGCGTCAAGTCGTCAAGACTCTTCGAAGTGAAGATTGGAACCAACGGCTTGTGATCCGTTTCTAGCTTGAAGAGCTTGCCAACAAGGTAATCGCTGAATTATCGCATGCCCAGACTAAAGCAAGAGCTTCTTTTCAATCTGAGCATAGCGCTTCTCGGTTTCTGAGAGCAACCTCGAGGCATAAGCGATGACAAAAAACTTGCCATTCGTTTGCTTCTGCCGGATTAATGCTCCCAGTCCGAAGGATGATGCGTCGGCGGTGACGACTGTTTGTTTTGATGGGTCGTAGACTCCAAGGACAGGACGAGATGAGAGCACCGACTTCCACCTGTTGAATGCCTGCTCTTGTGGAGCACCCCAAGCAAATTCTTGCTTTTTTGACAACAGGAGTGTGAGTGGCTGCAGAATATCAGAGAGATTGGGAACGAATCTCGCAAGGTATGTTGCCATTCCGAGAACTCTCTGCAGCTCGGTCCTGTTTTTGGGACTCTACATTTTCAGTATGGCTTCAACCTTCTTTTCGTCGGGTCTTATTCCGTCTTGATCGAGCCAGTGTCCAAGGAATGTAAGGCGTTGAACATTAAACACGCACTTGCTGTCGTTCAGTGTCACTCCAGCCTTTGCAAGTGCCTGCAGCACGTTTCGGAGTGTCTCATTGTGCTCATGGCTGTTGGAACCCCAGATGAGGATGTCGTCCATGTGACAGACAACTCGACTGATGCCTTGTAAAATGTACGCCATCTGCTTCTGGAAGTGTTCAGAAGCTGACGCAATGCCAAATGGTAGTCGGTTGAAGTAGAAGCGCCCAAAAGGTGAGATGAAGGTGGTGAGTTTCCTTGATTCTTCACAAAGTGGAATTTGCCAAAATCCAGAGTTGGCATCGAGTTTGGAGAACACCTTAGCTCCATGAAGAAGTCCGAGAGTATGCTCCCCGGAAGGAATAGGATGCCATTCTCTGAGAACGTAGCGGTTCAGCTCTGTAAAGTCGACGCATATTCTCACGTCTCCGGAGGGCTTTGGGACGACTACCATTGGCGCACACCACTCAGTCGGCTCATCAACAGGTGATATGACACCGAGTTTCTGCATCCTTTGAAGTTCCAGCTTTGTCTTCTCGTACAATGGAATTGGGATGCGCCTCGGGGAGCTGAGTGCGAAAGCTTTTGCTCCTGGTTGAAGCTGAATCCTGTGTTCTTTGAGCAGCTTGCCGAGTCCTTGGAACACCGCTGGAAATTCTTCTTTCGGTTTCACTTTGTCGGCAACGGCGTTTACGAAGGTCAGCATCTGTAGCTTTTTAATTGATGGCTTGCCTAGCAACGGAGTGCAGATCTGATCTAGGACGTATATATCCTGAGTAGTCGCGTGGTTGCGGTAGACGAGCTGGAGTTGTGCCACTCCTGCTGCTGGGAGAAGCTTTCCATCTGGGCCATGCAGCTGACGAGGAGGAGCTGATAGAAGCGGCCTGTCCTTGAGCGTCTGGAATACGTGCGTCGGGAGGACGGTTTCGTCGGCACCAGTGTCAATTTTGAAGTCTACTGGCTGGCCTTGAACCAAGACTGTTGCTTCCCAGTTTCCCGCACCCGTCGTCTTGACTGCTCCAAGAAATCCTGCTTCTAAAGTTCCGTGCTCGGTTTCGACACAATCGAGGCGTCGCGACATGCATACGGAGGCATAGTGGCCTTTCTTCCGGCAATTCCTGCAGACTTCTGAGCGTGCTGGGCAGAGAGTGCGAGAGTGACGCTCTTGACCACACCAACGGCACGGTTTCTGCTCTCTGTTTTTACCGGAGGGTGAAGATGGCTTGCTTGCCCCGCGTAGACAACTGCCGCTTTTGCCTTGCATTGAAGCACGTCGACTGGTCTGCGCACCGGATGCAACTTTGTTCAAAGCACGACCTCCTAGAGGAGGTCGTGGTTCAAAGATGGCAGTTCCTGGTGGAGCTCCGCTTGTTGCTGACGGACACTCTCGATCTGGCGGACGGAATCGAGAGCCTTTTGTAGTGTGAGCTCTGCGTCGAGCTGTAACCTGGCGGATAGCTGCTTGTCTTTTATCCCAACCACGAGGCGGTCGCGTACGAACTCCTCTTGAAGAGCACCGAACTCGCAATCTTTCGAAAGCGTGTGAAGCGCAGTGACGAAATCTTCGGCCGACTCACCATCTTGTTGCAGTCTGGTGTTGAATCTGGCTCATTCGAAGATTACGTTGCGTCGCGGAATAACATACTTGTCGAACTGCTCCACGACGGCGTCGAATTTCCTGGAGTTCTCTTCAGATAAAGCGAAGGTGGCGTAGATTTCCTCGGCTTGCTCACCCATGATGTAGAGTAGGGCGTCTACTTGATGTTGCTCGGGCTTCACGGACAAGCCTGAAGAGGTTCGGAAACGTTCAAAACGCTGTTTCCACTTCGGCCACTCGTTCGGCGACGAAAAGTTGAAGGCGTCCGGCAGTTGAATAACGAATGACGCCATGACCTAGAACGTTAGAAGGTCACTCTGCTTGAGTTGCGAGAGTATGCGCATAGGGAGCAGCTCACCGGTGCTTTTTTTGCTTGCGGCGTCCCTCGCAAGGATGATGACTAGAAGCCGATGTCCACTGGTAGCACCTGTTCTTCTGACACCATGTTGAAGTCGTCAGGGACGAGCGAGAAGGCAGGAGGCTGAGTTACGTGGACACAGGTTTATTCCAAAACGCGTTCTAGCCCTCTGACAGTTTTTACTTTCAGACCTCCCTCTGTATTATATTTACCTTGTAATAATATCTAATGCTAATATACTGATTGATTGAATGAGTGCGTGGTTGCAACAATAAGTAGCCAGGCATTCTTGTTTTTTGAGTAGCCCCCCAGTAACCTCCTGTACCACTACCAACTCTATAAAAATGTGTGTGTATTCTGTGATGAAACTGACTTGCAACACTTCTGTTCAACAGATGCATAGCAGTGACCATAGCTGGCAATGCTGTACCGAGCCTAGCTCAATTCCTCGGACACAATGCATGCAGTACGTGTTGAAAAACAGAAAACGTGGCCACTGTGATCAGCAGCACGATAATTCAGGCTGTCGCCTTGCTTTCGTGCAATATTAACTAGGCTTAGAAGACAAGTCCATTTGTCGAAACATCGGCTCGAATGACATTCCCTGTTACACAAATTATCATTGCTGCAAGAGAGTAATTAGCTATCACAAAAATTTGATTGTTACATTAACATGATTTCACTTTGCACATTAATGTTCCATTCTATGTGTAGAATGAGCTAGCCTGTATCTTTCAGTGCTTCCTCTGCAGCCCTAGATGCTCTCTTTATCGGCGCTGGCAGTTGTTTTATCAAAACTTGTGTCTGTCATCTTTTCTTGTTTCGTTGTGAAAATTTCATGCCAGCAATACACCTAAAATTCACTCCACGTGCCTGCAAGAAAGAAAGGTAGTGTCATACAGTTAGGTTATGCTTGGGATTGTAATTATTCAATCACCAAAGTCATGCAGAAAGTGCAAAAAACTCTTCATACTTCATTTCCTTACATCAACACCCTGTGGGGTCATTGTTATCAAATGGTAGTACCACCAGTTTTAATAGTTGGCCAGTAAGGAGCACTAAGACGAGAGAAAAACCGAGCACCCTGATTTGCTTATCTGAACATTCGCATCACTTATACTGCTGCATTGAACGAGTGCAGATGTTCTGCTGTATCATCATCATTCTCAGCCTGTCTATGCCCTCTGCAGGACGAAGGCCTCTCTCAATAATCTCCAGTTTACGTTATCCTACTGTGTACTTCCCGCCAAATTTAGGTGATGAAATTTATGTTGTACACTAGAGCAGTCTGCTAATTAAATAATCTGACTATATAGTCATATGTAATTAAAAGCTCGAAAAATCACCCAGTTACAAAGCTACCACGATATGTTACTCATTACACTTTGTTGACTGCATCTCTGTTTTATACCGAGGATAAAACTCTGTGTGGGTGCACTGTGAATGTTTTTGCTGGCTTCAGCAGCGATTTCTGTCTCGTTTCAGATGTGTATATTCCTTCTACGGAGCATCAGAGAAGTTGCACGCTTCGAACTTTGCCGATTTCGCATCACACAAGCCTCCTCTTAGACATCAGTCGCCTGATTGATGTGTTATATTATCAGTTTCATTCGTTGTGGATTTAAAATTGTGACATTTATTTGGCCATGTTTATGAGCTGCTTCTTCTGATTGGTTACATTTGTAAATAGTTTCTCTTCTGTAATATTTTCCTGTCTGTTTCTTATCAACTTTGACTAATATTTCACTTTGTATGCTTCATCTGTTCGGATATGAAGTAATGCTTTTACCTTGCTGTATTGTGTGAATGCATCTATGCAAGAAAGTGTAACAATTAGTTGAATGGATTAGTGGATATCATGAACCAAGCGCATAGCCAGTGGGCTGTGTTTCAGGGCTAGGTCACACCCCAAAATTTTCTGAGAGTTCCATGGCATACCTTCCTCTGATTCTTCTTTCCACTCCTATTTTTATGTAGATGTCGCAGTTAAAAAAACTAACCTTTCGATTTTATTATAGCAGAAAAGTGAATAAGATATTGTTTGGGAACAGTCTCTCTTTTTTCTTTTTAATAGCGGTGTATAACACCCGTAGAAAAGTATCTCTGGCTACGCCACTACTGTGGACACAACGTCCATGCAGGGTGGTTAGAACACATTAGGTCACAAAAAGTGTAACAACGCTGTCAGTGAAACTATACAACATTAAGGATACAACTGCAAGCTACCACTTACAACATTTAACGTACAATGCAACTGTGAAAGCAAAAGAATAAGACGTTTACGAAGGCAACACATACAGAGAAACCGTCATGCAACAGGCCTATGGCATGGTTGACCAGATGCGTATTCTTATGCCTAAGTGCAATGTTTTCAAATAGTAATAAAAGAACTTGCCTGTTTAGCTTTATAGTATCGTCGTTGCACCCAAATTGGAGCTTTTTGTATTGGAAGGAGGTGTTTGCATTAAGGAGTACTGTATTTGTGTAGAGAGGTGGGAACCCACGTGAGATGTATGCGAGACCAGTGCACTGTCATCGTCAAAGCAGGGCAGTGTAGGCCAAGGCTACCATATACTTCACTTACAAGTGCAACGACTTTCGTTTGCATGGTGCTGCAGCCCAGTTCCTTGTACTCTATGACACATGGTTTGCATTGACTTCTTGTGGCCATGCAGGTTCCTCGTCTACAGCTTCCCTGGATCAGTACTACTCCCTCGTGTCCGTAGGAGGTGGACTGCATTCCTGCCGACAGTGCAACTATGTGACCAAAGACAGAAAAAACATGAAGAGACACGTTCGCATACACACTGGCGAGCGCCCCTATCAGTGCCACCTGTGTCCAGCTGCATTCGCTCGGGGCACCACTCTTAGAGTGCACATTTTTACCCACAAGGGAGAGCGTCCCTTTTCCTGTGACCACTGCAACGCATCTTTTTCAGAAAGATCCAACCTCATGCGTCACATTCGCACACACACAGGAGAGCGCCCTTATTCCTGTGACAACTGCAGTGCATCCTTTTCAGAAAGATCCAACCTCATGCATCACATTCGCACACACACAGGAGAGCGTCCTTTTTCCTGTGACCACTGCAATGCATCCTTTTCAGTTAGATCCAACCTCATGCGTCACATTCGCACACACACAGGAGAGCGCCGCTATTCCTGTGACAACTGCAGTGCATCCTTCTCACACAAACCCAACTTCACTCGCCACACCTCAAAGTGTCATCCAAGCAAGATGCCCTAAAGGTCAGTGTTACAGAGACCTTTCTTTTTGTGAGAGGCATTACTGATTGATAAATGACTATTTTATAGCGGAAGGTAACACCTAATCCACATCGAACAGTTCTTGGATGCCTCGAGGGGCAATTTGTTACAGTATATTGCTTAGAAATCTGTTATTGTGGATGAAAGTTTCTTAAAATGTGGCTTCAGGCGACTTAAAAGCTATGCCATGATGTTGAAAGTTTTGATTGCCTTGATTATGGATTGGGTGATCATGCACTGATTATTGTGTCACTTTCTTGAAATGGAAACTTTTACAGCATATTGTTTAAAGTGACATCTGTCATTGTTGATGAAAACTATGATGTCATTCTAAGCTCTGAGATTTTTTTGTATTTCATATTTTCCTGTCTATTTTACATTAAGGTGGTATGGTCAACAAAATAGGTCGTCATGGTTTCTGTCAGAAACTGTCCCATATTTCTTTTTGAAATCTTGCATGTTCAATAAGAAAGCAATTGGCCTTCACATTGTGTAATTTTTGCCCCATAGCTTTTCTTACTTACTTGTACTTGTATACCAAATTTCGGACTCGGTGGTAAATGAAAATGAAATGCACCTTTTCTCAAAAATGAAAAAATTTATGGCTGTAAAATTTTGCATCTTAATTCTACATAACAGTGGCATTAACCTCTAGCTAGAAGAATGCAGTGTTGCATTTATTTCACAACAAAAAATATTGTCCTCACTTGTCACGTCTCGTAAGAAAAACTAGACTTTAATTAATTTTTTTTTCTTAATGATTGCTCTCACAGTTTTTCAAAATTTTAGGTTTAGGCTATTTGGTAGGGATTTAAGTATAACCTGTGAAAATTTCAATGGAATCAGTCGAGTAGTTTTCTAGGAAAGGCACATCAAGTAAGGATAATTTTGAAAGACTGATTGTGAGAAAAACACGCTTTTATTTACATAAACACGCAGGGAGAATGCTTGCAAGCAAGAGCAATCACTATACTATAAAAGCATCCCTAGTGGGACAATTTTCAATGAGAGCTTATGAAAATGCAGGTAAAGAACATACTTAACCAATCTAGCCATATTTGTTATACAAAAAATATATGCACAGGAACAGTGATAGAAAACTACATGTCAACAAATCCTCGCATCCAACTCAAGGTGCCATTATTGGCACCATTTTTAAATGGCTTCAAGCACTCCTACGCATTCGCCTGTGTCCAGTTTCTCTCCTCAGAGAGTGTATTCTTTCTTACTAATGAAATAAAAACATAGCTTTTCTGATCGATTTACCCTACCATACCCCTTTAACTTCTTCCTCTAATATTTTATTTCAAGTGCTTCATGTGTTCAGATATCAAGTGATGCTCATGTGATGCTGCATTCTATGATTAATTCTATATAGAGACAAAAGCCTAATGGTTTGCTTAATTGGTTAGTGCTTTATGGGGTTACATAGACAGAAAAACTTGGGTGTTTTAATGTAGTATCCGAATGGCAACTGGTGTTCACATCTACTGAGCAAAGCAGTATTTGTGTATGGAACAATGGCAATTTCTGTTACATGTATTGGGGTACACTCACGGTAATCACTTCAGTAACGTGTAATTTGGATAGGCAAGGGTTATGTACTTCTGTTACAATTTTGCGAAACCTTCGGTTCTCCGGTGCTGCAGTCCTGTTGCGCACAGTATGTGACACGATTTCGATTGCATTCCTCTGCTCCCTGTAGCTTTGCAGGTTCCTCGTTTTCGACATCTCTGGAACAGTACCATTCGCTTATGTCCATACAAGGCTGACTGCATTCCTATCGGCAGTGCTCCTTTGTGACCAAGGACAGATCGCACATGAAAGAGCACCTTCGCAAACACACAGGCGAGCACCCCTTCCAGTGCCACCCGTGTCTGTCTGCGTTCACTCAAAACTGAGACCTCAGAAACCACATTCGCGTCCATACAGGGGAGCGTCCTATTTCCTGCGTCCACTGCAATGAATCCTTTCGTCGAAAAACCACGTTTCGAAGTACATGTGCAAGCACAGCCGCACAAGAGAGCATCCCTTTTCCTGCGTCCACTGCAATGTATGCTTTTCACAGAAAGACGCACTAAAAGGCCACGTGTGTCGTCATGCAAAGAAGCCCTAAAGGTCAGGGGCAGAGACATTTTTTTTTTTTTGGTGGTGACGCAGAGGGTTTATTGATAAAATTTTTATGGTGAATTATAGCCTCTGAAATGCATCAAAGGATTTTCGGATTCCTCAGAAACGGTGTTTTCTACAGTGTATTGCGCAGGGAGAAATCTTGTTAGGGAAAATTTCTCTATTAGTGCCTTCGAATGACATTACAGCTATGTTAGAATGTTGAGTGTTTGGCTTACCTCGAATGTGGATTGCCTAAAAGAGCATTTATGATGGTGTAGCTTGCTTGAGGCAGGGGTGCAACACCTGCGCCAATTGTGCGCCAATTTGATACAATTCGTTATTTTTGCGCCAAGCTGAGCCAAAACCGTGAAATTTGTTGAAATTGCGCCACGCTGCGCCACCATGCCCGACCAGCTTCAACATTTTCTCAGTTGCGCAAATTTTAGTTAGAAATGGAGGCCGCGTTGGTCATTTGCAGTGTGGGCATCATTATCCCATACAGAGGTGCAGACCCTAACCCCCCCATCCCCCGCGAAAGAAAAGAGAAAAGGCACAGTTTCACCGCTAGGACAGTAATGAATGCGATAGGAACAAATTGTAATGTTACACGAAGTGAGGCTGGCAGCAAACTCATTTGTATCCGATCTCACATAACTCTACGAAACTTTGGTGTAAGAGAATACAGCCGCTCCATGGTAAGATGCTCTTTGTGCACAGTGTCTTCGCATTGAAAGCGCAGCATTGAAAGCGCGTAGCAGGATATACGAGCCATCCGCTGATGGCTGCCGAGATAGCGCACGCGCCAGCGCCCTTAGAATCAAAGTACAAAGTTGCTCCTGGATAGACAGCCCCTCCCCCCTCTCACCTCTTTTAATGCTCGTTCGAGACGGGCGGGGCGGCGTTTCCTCTCTGCTTTGACGACAGGCCTCCCGCGTGGAGTGGTGTTATCGCATGCGCCCTCTGAGCGACGGAGATGCGCTGGCTCATTTGATCCCTGCTTCAGGCGCCTTTGCACCCGCACTCGCGAGCTGGAACATACTATGCACGGGAGGATGTTATCAATTTGGACTTTAGACGGGATGTGACGGCAAAAACCAGTCGAGAGTGTCCATGTAATTGCTATCGCAATGAAAAAGGACAGTGTTCTCAAATTTCCTGATGCTTGTTTTCTTGCATGCAGAACGTTTTTTAAGCCACTTTTGCCACAGTACACTGGTGTCCTGCAGAAAAGCCTATTGAGATATAGAAGGGATTATTGGTACTAGCTGTCAGGGACACAGCACATTTTGTTCCTCAATTACTAATTCATGCACGCGCCGTGTAATTACGAGTACTAGTATGATCGCTGAAGTCTAAAAAATTATTGCCAATCATTTGGAGCTGCTGTGTATGGTGTTTCTGCAGCATTGAGAAACAAATAGACAATAGCATACACCAGTTTTCTTTTTTCACCACCCCCGCCTGCTCTTGCTTTACGAATCTCCCGAATTTTGTGGTTCCCAGGTTCGGAGGTCCACATTAGCATTTGCAGTGCCTGTCGAATTATTTGACTGGCCCTGCAAACGCTAATGTGGACTTATAATCATTGTTTGCACTGTGGGGTGGCTTAACACACTGCTTTTATTGAAATAGCAGCGTTCACGTGCACTGCGCACGAGTTAGGTGATGTTGAATGGTTTGTAGATATTTTTGTTTTATTTTCTAAAAGTAAGCCTTCTTTGTTATACTGCTCCAAATTTGGGATATTGTGCTAAAAAATTCAGGTTTTTATTTCATAACCTGCTCCAAATTTGGATTTTTGTACTCCAAAAGCAACATGTTGCTGCTCCAAAAATTGCTCCAAATCCTATTTCGGATGTTGCACCACTGTTGAGGCCTTGAGGAGTTAGTTCCTTTATTGTTTAGATGCAGAAGCAACGACATTCCCACTGAGTTCTCCTAATGGAACATTACAATAAATAGAACACAGTTTTTCTGAATGAAACCTCTTAATTCCCAAAGAAAACAGTAACTACGATAAAGTGACAACCTTGTTTTCGGTGATCTCATACTGGTATGCTCTGCCATCAAATATAAAATTATAAAATCATGAACTTCACCCATTGTTGCTTCATTGTTGCTACATTGTTGCTGGCAGCATCCTAAACAGTTGTTTCTAACATACGTACCTGATTAAACACAATTGTGTTTGTATATGTATGCGCTGTGTGTGTGTATATATATATATATATATATATATATATATATATATATATATATATATATATATATATACACATACATACATACATACATACATACATACATATATATATATATAAGTGTAACAGTACAGCCGCATTTCCTTCTCCTTCTCATTTTATGTTTCTTGTAAACTAATTTTTTATAAATTAATTTTGTGCTGCATTGAAGTGTGCACTGTTCATGTTGTAAGTTATGTTCCCTATTTATTCCTGTTATGTTTGTACTCACATGTGTAATCCTACACTAGTGGATCTTTAATTAATATGGTAAATTGTGCTTTTCCTTAATCGTACACCCTATGTGATATACGTCTTGTCCTCTTTCTTTTTATGTCATTTGTATTCTGTCTCTGTTTTTACCTTAATGACTAATTTTTTGTTCTTCATGCTTATACATGTACTAACAGGAGGTCCCTCTGACAGTTTTTACTTTCAGACCTCCCTCTGTATTATATTTACCTTTTGTAATAATATCTAATGTTAATAAAAATGATTGGTGGAATGAGTGCGCGGCTGCAACAATAAGTAGCCAGGCATTTCTGTGTTTGGAGTGGGCCCCCCCAGTACATGTGTAATGTTCACCTTTTTTCAATAAAATATCAGTTGCGAGTCAGCGCCGTCTATTCTTTTTCCTCCTATTGTCCTCGTGTGTGTTGTGCTGTAACTGAGTGAAAAAATGAATCCCAACCAACTGGCCCAACTTGCCGTTTTGCCCCCAGTAACCTCCTGTACCACTACCAACTCTATAAAAATGTGTGTGTATTCTGTGATAAAACCAACTTGCAACATGTCTGTTCGACAGATGCATAGTAGTGACCAGAGCTGGCAAAGCTGCACCGTGTCTGGCTCAAGTCCTCGGACACAATGCATACAGTGCCTGTTGAAAAACAGAAAACGTGGCCACCGAGATCAGCGGCACCATAATTCAGGCTGTCGCCTTGCTTTCGTGCAATATTAACTAGGCTTAGAAGACAAGTCCATTTGCCGAAATGTCGGCTCGGATGACATTCCCTGTTACACAAATTATCATTGCTGAGAGAGAGTAATTAGCTATCACAAAAATCTGATTGTTGCATTTACATGATTTCACTTTCAACATTATTGTTCCAGTATATATATATATGTACTATAAGCTAGCCTGTGTCTTTCAATGCATCCTCTGCAGCCTTGGTGTACTGTTTACCTTTGCTGGCAGTTGTTCTTTCAAAAATTTTGTGTCTGTCATCTTTTCTTGTGTCATTGTGAAGATTCATGCCAGCAGCTACACCTAAAATGCACTCCATGTACCTTCAAGAAGGGTGGTATAATGCAGTAAGGTTATTCTCTGGATTGTATTTAATCAATCACCGTAAACCCTATGTGATGTACGTCTTGTCCTCTTTCTTTTTTTATGTCATTTGTATTCTCTCTCTGTTTTTACCTTAATGATTAATTTTTTGTTCTTCATGCTTATACTTCATGTACTAACAGGAGGTCCCTCTGACAGTTTTTACTTTCAGACCTCCCTCTGTATCATATTTACCTTGTAATAATATCTAATGCTAATAAATTGATTGATTGAATGAGTGCGTGGTTGCAGCAATAAGTAGCCAGGCATTCTTGTTTTTTGATTAGCCCCCCAGCAACCTCCTGTACCACTACCAACTCTATAAAAATGTGTTTTTATTCAGTGATGAAACTGACTTGCAATACTTCTGTTCGACAGATGCATAGCAGTAACCAAGGCTGGCAATGCTGTACCGAGTCTGGCTCAATTCCTTGGACACAATGCATGCAGTACGTATTGGAAAACAGAAAACAAGGCCGCCATGATCAGGGGCACCATAATTCAGCCAAGCTGTTGCCCTGCTTTCGTGCAACATGAAGTAGGCTTAGAAGACAAGTCCGTTTGTCGAAACGTCGGCTCGAATGACATACCCTGTTACACAAATTATCATTGCTGCAAGAGAGTAATTAGCTATCACAAAAATTTGATTGTTACATTAATATGATTTCACTTTCCACATTAGTGTTCCATTATAAGTGTAGAATGAGCTAGCCTGTGTCTTTCAGTGCTTCCTCTGTAGCCCTAGATGTTCTGTTTATGGGCGCTGGCAGTTGTTTTTTCAAAACTTGTGTCTGTCATCTTTTCTTGTTCCATTGTAAAAATTTCATGCCAGCAATACACCTAAAATTCATTCCACGTGCCTGCAAGAAAGAAAGGTAGTGTCATACAGTTAGGTTATGCTTGGGATTGTAATTACTCAATCAACGAAGTGATGCAGAAAGTGCAAAAAACTCTTCATACTTGATTTCCTTACATCAACACCCAGTGTGGTCATTGTTATCAAACCATAGTAGCACCAGTTCAAATAGTTGGCCGATACAGAGCACTAAGATTAGAGAAATACTGAGCACCCTAATTTGCTTATCTGAACATTCACATCACTTATGCTGCTGCATTGAACGAGTGCAGATGTCCTGCTGTATCATAATCATCATCATCATTCTCAGCCTGTTTATGCCCACTGCAGGACGAAAGCTCTCTCAATAATCTCCAGTTTACGCTATCCTACTGTGTACTTCCCTCGAAATTTAGGGGCTGAAATTTATGTTGTGCACTAGAGCAGTCGCCTTTTAAATAATCTGAATATATAGTTGCATCTAATTAGAGGCTCGAAAAGTCTTTTTCAAATTACAACGCAACCACCGTGAAATGTAATTCATTACTTTATTCACTGCATCTCTGTTTGATGTCATTTGTAAAACTTTGTGTGGGTACACTGTGAATGTTTTTGCTGGTTTCAACAGTGATTTTCGTACTGTTTCAGATGTGTCCGTTGCTTCTATGGAGCATCAGAGAAGTTGCACGCTTCGATCTTTGCCAACTTCGCATTGCACGAGCCCCTTCTTAGACATCAGTCACCTGCTTGCTGTGTTACATTCCAGTTTTATATGTTATGAATTTAAAATTGTGAAGACGACTTGGCCATGTTTACATGATGCAGCCTCTGATTGGTTACATTTGTAAATGTTTTCTCTTCTGTAATATTTTTTCGTCTGTTTCATATCGACTTTCACTAATATTTTACTTTGTATGCTTCATCTGTTCGGATAGGAAGTAATGCTTTTACTTTGTTGTATTGTGTGAATGCATCAATGCAAGAAAGTGTAATAATTAGTTGAACGGATTAGTGCTTAATAGAGTGATACGCATTTATTTATATTTTAATACATACCATGAACCAAGGGCATAGCCAGGGGGCTGTGTTTCCGGGTTAGGTTAACACCCAATATTTCCTGAGAGCTGCATAGAGCCCTCTTCCTCTCCTTTCCACTCCTATTTTTATGTAGATATTGCAGTTAATAAAACAACTAACCTTTTGGCTTCATTAAAGCAGAAAAGTGACTAAGATATTGTTTGGGCACAGGCTCTCTTTCTTTTTATTTCTTTAAAGGTACCATATAACACCAATAGTAAAGTATCTCTGGCTATGCCACTACTGTGGGCACGAAGTCCATGCAGGGTGGTTAAAACACATTTGGTCACAAGAAGCAAAACTGCTGTAGGTGAAACTATACAACCTTAAGGATACAACTGTAAACTACTACTTACAACATTTAACATACACTGCAACTGTGAAAGCAATACAAGTAAGACATTCGCATCACTTATGCTGCAACATATGCACAGAAACCTTCATGCAATAGGTCTATGGCCTGGTTGCCCACCCGACCATGTTCGCTGGATACGCGGATCGTTCTACCTTACACTATTCAATTTATTACAATTTAATTCATTTGAGTTCAGTGTTTACACTTCATACAGGAAGCTAACTTGCATGTGTAGTTTTGACACTGCGTATTCTTATGCCTAAGGGAAATGTTTTGACATAGTAATAAAAAACTTGCCTGTTAAGCTTGATAGTATCGATGTTGCAGCAATATTGGAGCTTCATGTATTGGAAGGGAGTGTTCACGTATGTTAAGGACTACTGTATTTGAGTAGAGCGATGGGAAACCATGTAAGAGGTATACAGGGTCAGTGCACTGTCATTGTTAAAGAAAGCTTGCGTAGGCCGAGACTACCATGTACTTCTCTTACAAGTCCAGCGACCTTTGTTTGCCTGGTGCTGCAGCCCTGTTCCTTGTACTGTGTGACACACTGTTTGCATTGACTTCCTGTGACTATGCAGGTTCCACGTCTACAGCTTCCCCAAATCAGTACCATTCGCTCGTGTCCATAAAAGGCGGACTGCATTCCTGCCGACAGTGCACCTATGTGACCAAGGACAGAAGCAACATGATGAAACACGTTCGCATACACACTGGCGAGCGCCCCTTTCAGTGCCACCTGTGTCCGGCTACATTCGCTCGGAGCGGCGTTCTAGGAGAGCACATTCTTGCACACAAGGGAAAGCGTCCCTTTTCCTGTGACCGCTGTAACGCATCCTTTACCATTAAAAATGGCCTCAGGCAGCACATGCGCACCCACACAGGAGAGCGTCCCTTTTCCTGTGGCCACTGCAATGCATCCTTTTCACAAAAAGGCAACCTCCTTCGTCACATGTCAACTCATCTAAAGAAGAAGCTGTAACAGTCAGAGGTGCAGAGGTTTTTCTCTAGTGCTTGATTGATTTATTCATGTTGGTGGAAGGTAACTTGTAAAGTGCCTCAAAAAGTTTTTGGATCCTTCAGCTGTTGAGTTTTTTGCCACAGTTTGCGTAAAGAGAGTTCCATCAGTCTTCATGAGAATTTAAGGGCCTTCGAATGACTTTGCAGGTATTGCAAAATATTTAAAGTTCTGGCTTTCCCTTATTGCGGATTGTGTGGTCTTGTGCTGCAATGCTAAGCACAAGAAAATGGACATATTTAGTTGCTTTGTCTGTGAAAGAGTTCACCCATGCGTGTTATTCTGCTCGATATACACTGAATCTTGTTTATTCGCTTCTGCAATGGGAAGCGGGCACATCTCACTGGTGAGCTTTTTGCAGGGATGAGAAGTAATGTGCATAACAAAAGAGGCGCTACATATTTTATTAGATTGCCTTTTTCTACAGAATTTGTTCTGTAAGCCTGTCACACCAAAAAAAAACTGCGAAGTTTAGATTTCCCTGTACTCGACTGGTTAAGTAGTTGAAGGGATGAACACGTGAGAAAAAGTAGGGACATAAGAAAGCAATAAAACGTTGACAGGCATAATTTTCCTGCACTATGTTTTTTCACATCTATTGCTTTGCAGTAATACATTGATGTTTTCTGAGCAATTTTCTGAAGTCGGAAATTGTGGTGAACAGAAGAAATCTAATTATGCTGACGTGAATATACATATAGCTTCCATATAGATAAGTGGTAGTGTGGACCATTTGCAACTAAATTATGGGCTGTACGTGTGCCGAATATGAAGGAAAAAGAGAGCGTGGTGCAACTAATGTTTGAGATGAATTTCTGTATTATGGAAATTGTGAGATGTTTGTTGTCAGCAAATGTGTCCTACAGCAACACCGTGGGAGTAGAGTTAGAAGTGACTAACAAAATTTTTATATGAGTAGAAATCATGCAAGAGATGCTTGCGCGCACAAGATGTGTCTTTCCGACCTTCTGTGTTGTGCGAAGTGTTATTTTCCACCTTGAGACATGTGCCTGTGGTGTAGTGTTTAGAGCATCGGTGTTCAATCCTAGAAGACGATGGCTCGTACCCATATTCATTCATTTACTTACAAAATCCACGTCACCACTGCAGCCCTTTCTGTCTAACCTCTGTTTGTGTCTGGCTACAAGCTGCTGGCTTCTGATATATACTCAGTGGGCAGTAGAGCTCACGGAAGAGTATACTGAAATGAGCCCACTAGGCAATGTCGCGAGCCCACTGACAAACTCTGAAGCAAAATGTGAGAAATTTCCAGTGTGGATACAAGCCTGTTAAGACACTTGACACATCTCCATTCGAGCAAAAATGCATGGACACCGCCTGCTCAATGCTGCATGTGCGCACAATAATTCAATGATTCGTGCAATGTTTCGCCATTCAGCATTGCAGCTTAGAGATTGCTTGCTATGAGTATTCAGCATTATGCTTAGGCATTTAAATATACTTTACCGATGAAGGGCCTGAAAGTGTTTAATTGAGCAATCATTTATATGACTCAATGGGAAAGCATGTCAGTCCCTCTGCAGTGATGAAAGTGCTGCTCCAATTGCTTCAAACTATGGTTTTTGTTGGTAACTGTTCCAAACCCTCTCTGAAATGGCTCTGGAAAAATCAGTGAAAACAAGCTCTTTATTATTATCCTAGTATTCTAGCATACAGCTAATGTATTAGCTTCATGCTTTATAGATTGACAATGCCGCAAGCCCTGACATTGTCAATGTATATCTGATTTAGCTGTATATTTGGACCTCCTGTAGCAGACTCAGTTGGGGAAATTTGTGCGAGATTAGTTCAGTATCATACTAATTATGAACTGCCTTTGCAACAAATATTACGTGTAACCGATTCCATTCACATTGCGATGCCCAGCTTTGCCGTCTTTCTTCTCATTTATGGCACAAGAAGATAAGTCTTTGATGTATATAGCTCATTTAGCTTTTTCTTTCTTTTTTCAACTTGATGTGCTGGCTGTTTTGTTGAAATAGCCAGCACATCAAGATTTGTCCACGTTGCCATTCTTTCATAGTTACGATTTGCTCAAAGCGAACCAAGTCTACCGTTTTCAACTGTTGCAGCATATTAAGGCCAATCAATTACGCATTGAAAACAATAATTTGTCTAATGATGCGTACCACTTTCGAAAGCAAATCCACCAGGTTTCTAAGATACGTACTAGCTATGGCAAACAAAAATTAAATTATCAGGTCACTGTGGCTATTAATAAAACATTGACATATGTTGATTTTGATGTTTCATTGAAAATATTTAAAAAGAAAACAAGAAATATTTACTCGATTCTGGTTTGTTTTTTGTATAAAACCATTTTTTGCTGCTGTATGCTATTTAGCTGCATTATGTGACACTTGCAAGTGCAGCTGATTTTGCATTTACTGTGTTATGTTTTTAGTTATGTGTTTGTGTTTTCTGATGTCAGACTTTATAAGGGAGCTGAGGCCTTCGCCAGGCATTCCAGCCTTTAGCCCCGGCCTCCTCCTTTGTATGAAAGGAAAATAAACTTCATTTCACTTCACTTTACTTCAAAACGTGGAAATGCCTAAAATTGCTTTGACCTCCTACTATCGTATCGATGATCAACTGCTGCTTTGGCAACTGCTGTATGCTAATTTTATAATGTAGTGCTCATTGTTACCAGTTTGATATCTTTCTGCCACAACTGCTGGTACATTAAGTACATATATACCTCATTCTGCTGCGTGTTCAATAACTAGCCATATTCTTCATCGTTTTCTTCTGGAAACTTTTGTTCATCATTGTATATGCAATACATACTATAATAAACATTTATGAGATGCCTTGGGGATGCTTTAAACTCCAGGAATCGTATGGCATATTTTGCCATCTATTCCTAAAACATCAGCAGCTGCTCCTAACAAGCACTTTTTCTGCTCCAAAATCTGCTCCAAAAAGTTCAATGTCGCTTCCATCACAGCAGTCTCCTCCTTTAATGCTGCCAACTTTTCAGCAGCTAAATTGTGAATTGTTGAGAGACAATCTTAGCGGGTCTGTCATCCTGATCTTTGAATCACATTGTCAAATATTTTCCATTCAGTGAGCTTAGGTTAGGGACACATCTGATAGAATGTACCGACTGTGATTAGCATAAATGTGAGGAGGAAAGTCGGCCAAGTTTGTGAATTGTAGCACAATTAAAGAAGACAGGAACACAATGCAGTTTCTGCATTCTATTTCTTTAATATTATTATATGACAATAATATACACATATGCATAAACATATGTGTAATATTTATTGTGCACACAGTCACATACTGCAGCCCTTCTCTCTCGGTAGCAGTATTGTGGAAAACGTTAATGTTCTCTGCCAACACCGATTCAAGATTTTCTATAACACACGCTCTTTAGCCATATTGCATTGAAAACAAAACGTTCTGTGCAGGGACCCAGGCATACAGTACAGAACATAGAAGTGGTAGGCAATGAGTAATGAGCACAGGTTTGTTATAGTGAGGATCACTCTCAATGTTCAAGGATCAGGAACAGAATTAATTGCTAAAAAGTTCGTTAAAGTGACGTTTCACTTCGTCAATACGGGTGATGTGCCAGCCAAATGGTGCTATCCCCTTGCGCATTGCCCATAGAAAGTTTTTACGTGAAACACGATGGCCTTCACATACTGCTCGACGGCGATTTGACAAACATATCATTTGCACTTGTCTGTAAAAATGGTTGATGTGCTACCCCTTGATCCCAGGATTGGGAAATGATAAGTTTGTGCTCATGTAGCGAGATGTGTTTGTCTTTGCTTGTGCAACCAGACGAACCTAAGTGTAATCAGGGTAAACAGTGAATTCAGGATTGCCCTTGCGAGCACAAATATGGCTTTAGAACAACAGAGCAAATACAAGGTTTAGAACAAGAGGAACAATTGAGTAGGCAAGCTCTCCCAACACAAGAAACAATGATCGCCGATGATTACGATACTTGGCAAAATTCGAGCGCCGCAGGATTGGAGCGTCGATGGCATTGACGCTCTTTTCTAGGAGTTAATTTAGCAGCAGTGGCAGACCAAGCACTTCCACCAGTTGCATCCAAATTTCCGCTACATGCCAAATCATGAAATAGTTATGAAGCACGACACAGTGGGGGATTCCAGATTACTTTTGACCAGATTAATTTTCACCAATGTTAGGTAGTGGGGATTAACCCACTTCTTAACACTGGGGCAGCACGCTTCAGCTTCGCTGGTTAACCATATGTGCAGAGTGCTTGAGCGGGGATATTTTTGTAGGTGACACAGAGGGTTTATTAATTGATAAATTTTTTGTGCCGAATTATAACTTCTGATGTGCATCAAAGGGTTTTTGGGTTCCTCAGAAATGGTGTCTCTTACAGTATATTGCATAGAGAGAAATCTTGTCAGTGAAAATTTCTCTATGAGTGCCTTTGAGTGACTTTATAGCTATGTTAGAATGTTGAATGTTTGGCTTACCTGGAATGTGGATTGCTTTAAAGCGCATTTATGACGGTGTAGCTTGCTTGTGGCTTTGAGGAGTTAGTTCCTTTATTGTTTGGAAGCAGAAGCAGCGACATTCCCACTGAGCTACTTCTCCTAATGGAACTTTACAATAAATAGAACACACTTTTTCTGAATGAAACGTCATAATTCCCAAAGTAAACACTAACTACAATAAAGTGACAACCTTGTTTTCTGTGATGTTATATCGGTATTCTCTGCCATCAAATATTAAATCACGAACTTCACCCTTCACTACATTGTTGCTGGCAGCATCCTAAACAGTTTTTACTGACATACATATCCTGACTAAACACGATTATGTGTGTACATGTCTGTGCTATATATATATATATATAGATAGATATATATCCAACACTGTAGACACGTTTCATTCTTGGCATTTTATGCTACTTGTAAACCACTTGTTTATAAATTAATTTTGCGGCGCTGTGTTCAAGTGTGCACTGTTCATGTTGTAAGTTATGTTGCTGCTATTTATTACTGATATGTTTGTGAGTACATGTGTAATCCTACACTAGTGGATCTGTAATTAATATAGTAATTTGTACTTTTCCTTAATCGTATACCCTATGTGATATACGTTTTGTCCTCTTGCTTTTTTATGTCATTTGTATTCTCTCTTTATTTTTGCCTTAGTGGTATCGTTTGTTCTACATTTTTATACATGTACTAACAGGACGTCCCTCTGACAGTTCTTTTTTTCAGACCTTCCTGCGTATTATATTTACCTTGTAATAATATCTAATAATAATGAATTGATTGATTGAATGAGTGCAATGCTGTAACAATAAGTAGCCAGTAATTTTTTTTTTTGGAGTTGCCCCCCGGTAACTTCCTGTACTGCTACCAACTCTATAAAAATGTGTGTGTATTCTGTGATAAAACCGGCTTGCAACACTTCTGTTCAACAGATGCATAGCAGTGACAAAAGCTGGCAATGCTGTACCGAGCCTAGCTCAATTCCTCGGACACAATGCATGCAGTACGTGTTGAAAAACAGAAAACGTGGCCACCGTGATCAGCAGCACGATAATTCAGGCTGTTGCCTTGTTTTCGTGCAACATGAAGTAGGCTTAGAAGACAAGTCCGTTTGTCGAAACATCGGCTCGAATGACATTCCCTGTTACACAAATTATCATTGCTGCAAGAGAGTAATTAACTATCACAAAAATTTGATTGTTACATTTACATGATTTCACTTTCTACATTAATGTTCCAGTATATATATGTAGAATGAACTGGCCTGTGTCTGTGAGTGCATCTTCTGCAGCCCTTGATGTTCTGTTTATCTTCGCTGGCAGTTGTTTTTTCAAAACTTGTGTCTGCCTTCTTTTCTTGTTTCATTGTGGAAATTTCAACTACACCTAATGTTCCCTCCATGTGCCTGCAAGAAAGAAGGGTGGTATCGTACAGTTAGGGTATACGCTTGGGATTGTATTTATGCAATCACAGAAGTCCAGTGGAATTTGCAAAAAATTGTTCATACTTGATTTCCTTACATCAACACCCAGTGTGGTCATATTTGTCAAGCCGCAGCAGCACCAGTTCATACAGTTGGCCGATACAGAACACTGAGATGAAAGAAACACTGAGCATCCTGATTTGCTATCTGAACATTCGCATCACTTATGCTGCTGCATTGAACGAGTGCAGATGTTCTCCTGTATCATCATCGTCATTTTCAGCCTGTTTATGCCCACTGCAGGACGAAGGCCTCCCCCATTCATCTTGAGTTTACGCTAACCTACTGTGTACTTCCCGCCAAATTTAGGGGTTGAAATTTATGTTGTGCACTAGAGCAGTCTCCTAATTAAACAATCTGACTATGTAGTTGCATGTAACTAGAGGCTCGAAAAATAATCACCCAAATACAAAGCTACCACGAAATTTTATTCATTACACTTTGTTAACTGTATCTGTTTGATGCCAAGGGGAAAAGATTGTGTGGTTGCACTGTAAATGTTTTGGTGGCTTCAGCTGTGATTTCTGTCCTGTTTCAGATGTGTCCATTCCTTCTATGGACTATCAGAGAAGTCGCACGCTTCAAACTTTGCCAACTTCACATTGCACAAGCCTCTTCTTAGACATCATTCGCTTGCTTGCTGTGTTACAGTTTCAGTTTTTTTCGTTGTGAATTTAAAATTGTGACGATTATTTGGCCATATTTATGAGCTGCTTCCTCTGATTGGTTGCACTTGTAAATGTTTTTTCTTTAGTATTTTCCGGTCTGTTTCATATCAACTTTCACGAATATTTCGCATTGTATGCTTCAGCTGTTCGGATATGAAGGGATGCTTTTACTTTGCTCATTCGTGTAAATGCATCTATGCAAAAAAGTGTAACAATTACTTTAATGGATTAGTGCTTAATGGAGTAGTATGTATGTATTTATATACTTAATACATACTGTGAGCCAGGGCCATGAAAGGGGGGGGGGGTACTGTTTTGGGGTCAGACCACCCCCCCCAAAATTTTCTGAAAGCTGCATACCTTCCTCTGACTCTTCTTTGCAATTGTATTTTTATGTAGATATTGCATTGAACAAAACAACTAATCTTTCGGCTTTATTAAAGCAGAAAATTGACTAAGATATTGTTTGAGCACAGGCTCTCTTGCTTTTTATTTTTTTACTGGTGGCGTATAACAGTTCCCGAAAAGTATGTCTGGCTATGCCACTACTATGGACGTAATTTGCATGCAGGTTGGTTAAAATACATTAGGTCACAGAAAGTATAATGCTGCTATAAGTGAAATATGATACAACCTGAAGCATACAACTGTAAACTGCAACTTACAACATTAGGCATACAATTTAAACAGTGCAACTGTAGATGTAAAACAATAAAACATTTAAAAAGGCAACATATACAGGGAAGCCTCTGTGCAACCGGACTTGGCCGACCTCCCAACCATGACCGCAGGATGCACAGACCGTTCCACCACTCACTGTTAGACTTCATTCATAAAAGAAATTTGCATGTGTATATTTGACACTGCTTATTATTATGTCTAAGGGCAATCTTTCAAAATAATAGTAATAAAAAAAGCTCGCCTGTTTATGTATAGTATCGAAGTTGCATCTAAATTAGAGCTTTATGTGTTGGAATCAGGTGCTCACATGTTTTGAGCACTGTCGTAATTGTGTAGGGAGAGATCAGAACCCATGTGTGATGCACACAGCGTCAGTGTACTGTCGTTAAAGAAGCATTGAGCTTGGGTAGGCCAATGTTACCATGTTCTTCACTTACAAGTACAGCAACTCTTGTTTGCCTGGCGTTGTAGTCCAGTTCCTTGTACTGTGGGACTCATGGTTTGCATTGCCTTTCTGTGGCTATGCAGGTTCCTTGTCTACGGCGTCCCCGAAGGAGTACGATTCACTCGTGTCAGTATAAGACGGACTACATTCCTGCCGGCAGTGCAACTATGTGACCAAGATCAAGCGAAGTATGATAGTACACGTTCGAAGACATACGGGCGAGCGCCCCTTCAAGTGCCACCTGTGTCCGGCTGCGTTCGTTGAGTTCAACAAACTCAGTGAGCACATTCGTACCCACACAGGAGAACGTCCCTTTTCCTGTGACCACTGCAATGCATCTTTTTCGCTTAAAAGGAACCTCCTTCGCCACATGTCAACTCATCTAAAGAAGAAGCCGTAACAGTCAGAGGTGCAAAGGTTTTTCTCTAGTGCTTGATTGATTTATTCATGTTGGCGGAAGGTAACTTCTAAAGTGCCTCAAAATGTTTTTGGATCCTTCAGCTGTTGAGTTTTTCGCCACAGATTGTGTAAAGAGAGTTCCATCAGTCTTCATGAGAATTTAAGGGTCTTCGAGTGACTTTGCAGGTATTGCAAAATATTTAAAGTTCTGGCTTTTCTTTATTGCGGATTGCATGGTCTTGAGCTGCAATGCTAAGCACAAGAAAATGGACATATTTAGTTGCTTTGTTTGTGAAAGAGTTCACCCATGGGTGTTATTCTGGTCGATATAACCTGAATCTTGTTTATTCGCTTCTGCAATGGCAAGTGGGCCCATCTCACTGGCGAGCTTCTTGCAGGGATGAGAAGCAATGTGCATAACAAAGAGGACGCTACATATTTACTAGATTCGCCTTTTTCTACAGAATTTGTTCTGTAAGCCTGTCATCACTATTTCAGTCTAACAGAACAAACTGCGAAAGTTTAGATTTCCCTGTACTCGACTGGTTAAGTAGTTGAAGGGATGAACACGTGAGAAAAAGTAGGGACTTAAGAAAGCAATAAAACGTTGACAGGTATAATTTTCCTGCACTATGTTTTTTCAATCTATTGCTTTGCAGTAATACATTGATGTTTTCTGAGCAATTTCCTGAAGTCGGAAATTATGGTGAACAGAAGAAATCTAATTATGCTGATGTGAATATACGTAAAGCTTTCGTATAGATAAGTGGCAGTGTGGACCATTTGCAACTAAATTATGGGCTGTACGTGTGCCGAATATGAAGGAAAAAGAGAGCATGGTGCAACTAATGTTTGAGATGAATTTCTGTATTATGGAAATTGTGAGATGTTTGTTGTCAGCGAATGTGTCCTACAGCAACACCGTGGGAGTAGAGTTAAAAGTGACTGTAACAAAATTTTTATTGGAATAGAAATCACCATGCAAGAGATGAGTGTGCACACAAAGTGTCTTTCCGACAGCAATGTTGTGTGAACGCCAAGCATCTCCGTGCACTGGCTTTCACGAATGAAGCCTTCATTACTGTGGAAAATGTGTCAAGCCTCTGAAGCTTGCTTGTGTGCTGCACATTCTTTAAAGTGTTATTTTCCACCTTGAGACATGTGCCTGCGGTGTAGTGTTTAGAGCATCGGTGTTTGATCCTAGAAGACGATGGCTCGTACCCATATTTATTCGTTCACTTGCAAAATCCACGTGCCTGCTGCAACCAATTCTGTCTAACCTCTGCTTTGTGTCTGGCTACAAGCTGCTGGCTTCTGATATACTCAGTGGGCAGTAGAGCTCACGGAAGAGTATACTGAAATGAGCCCAATAGGCAATGTCGCGAGCCCACTTACAAACTCTGAAGCAAAATGTGAGAAATTTCCAGCGTGGATACAAGCCTCTTAAGACACTTGACACATCTTCATTCCAGCAAAAATGCACGGACACCACCTGCTCAATGCTGCATGTGCACACAGTGATTCAATGATTCGTGCAATGTTTCGCCATTCAACATTGCAGCCTAGAGATTGCACGCTATCAGTATTCAGCATTATGCTTAGGCATTCAAATATACTTTACCGATGAAGGGCCTGAAAGTGTTTAATTGAGCAATCATTTATATGACTCAATGGGAAAACATGTCAGTCCCTCTGCAGTGATGGACGTGCTGCTCCAAAATGCTCCAAAAAGAAGTACTTCGTCATGCTCCTCCAAACTATAATTTTTATTAGTAACTGTTCCAAACCTTCTCTAAAGTGGCACTGGGAAAATCAGCGAAAACAAGCTGTACATTATCGTCTTAGCATTCTCGCATGCAGCTAATGTACTAGCTTCATACTTTATAGACTGACAATGCCACAAGTCCTGACATTGTCAATGTATATCTGATTTAGCTATATATTTGAACTTGAGGTAGCAGACTCAGTTGGGGAAATTTGTGCGAGATTAGTTCAATATTATACTAATTCCTAACTGCCTTTGCAACAACTGTTATGTGTGACTGATTCCATTCACATTGCGATGCCTAGCTTTGCCATCTTTCTTCTTATTTATGGCACAAGAACTAGTCTTTGACGTTATATAGCTCATTTAGCTTTTTCTTTCTTTTTTCATCTTGATGTGCTGGCTATTTTGTTGAAATAGCCAGCACATCAAGATTTGTCCACGTTGCCATTCTTTCATAGTTATGATTTGCTCAAAGCGAACCAAGTCTACCATTTTCGACTGTTGCAGCATATTAAGGCCAATCAATTACGCATTGAAAACAATACTTTGTCTAATGATGCGTACCACTTTCGAAAGCAAATTCACCAGGTTTCTAAGATACGTACTAGCTATGGCAAAGAAAAATTAAATGATCAGGTCGCTGTGGCTATTAATAAAACATTGACATATGTTGATTTTTATGTTTCATTGAAAATATTTAAAAAGAAAACAAGAAATATTTACTGGATTCTGGTTTGGGTTTTGTATAAAACCATTTTTCGCTGCTGTATGCTATTTAGCTGCATTATGTGACACTTGCAAGTGCAGACGATTTTGCATTTACTAACTTATATTTTTAGTTATGTGTTTGTGTTTTCTGATGTCAGACTTTATAAGGGAGCTGAGGCCTTCGCCAGGCATTCCAGCCTTTAGCCCCGGCTTCCTCCTTTGTATGAAAGGAAAATAAACTTCATTTCACTTCCCTTCACTTCAAAATGTGGAAATGCCTAAAATTGCTTTGATCTCATACTGTCGTATCAATTATCAACTGCTGCTTGGCAACTGCTGTATGCTAATTTTATAATGTGGTGCTTAGTGTTACCAGTTTGATATCCTTCTGCCACAAGTACTGGTACTTTAAATACATGTATACCTCATTCTGCTGCGTGTTCAATAACTAGCCATATTCTTCATCGTTTTCTTCTCGACACTTGTGTTCATCATTGTATTTGCAATACATACTATAATAAACATTTATGAGACGCCTTGGGGATGCTTTAAACTCCAGGAATCGTATGGCATATTTTGCCATCTATTCCTAAAACATCAGCAGCTGCTCCTAAGAAG
This sequence comes from Rhipicephalus sanguineus, assembly GCF_013339695.2. Lineage (NCBI taxonomy): Eukaryota > Metazoa > Arthropoda > Arachnida > Ixodida > Ixodidae > Rhipicephalus > Rhipicephalus sanguineus. The sequence goes on from NC_051185.1 coordinate 58,133,494, forward strand.
CACTTTTTCTGCTCCAAAATCTGCTCCAAAAAGTTAAATGTCGCTTCCATCACTGCAGTCTCCTTCTTTAATGTTGCCAACTTTTCAGCAGCCTAATTGTGAATTGTTGAGAGACAATCTCAGCGGGTCTGTCATCTTGATCTTTGAATCGCACTGTCAAATAATTTCTATTCAATGAGCTTAGGTTAGGGACACATCTGATAGAAAGTACCGACCATGATTAGCATAAATGTAATGAAGAAATTTGGCCAAGTTTGTGAATTGTAGCACAATTAAAGAAGACTGGAACACAATGCAGTTTCTGCATTCTATTTCTTTGATATTATATGATGTAATATTTATTGCACACACAGTCACATACTGCAGCACCTCTTTCTCCATATCAGTATTGTGGAAAACGCTAATGTTCTCTGCCAACACCGATTCCAGATTTTCTATAACACAGGCTCTTTAACTCTGTTGCATTAAAAACAAAACGTTATGTGCAGGGACCCAGGCATACAGTACAGAACATAGAAGTGGTAGACAAAGAGTAATGAGCACAGGTTTGTTGTAGTGAGGATCACTCTCAATGTTCAAGGAGCAGGAACAGAATTTATTGCAGTTAGTTAAAGTGACGCTTCACTTCGTCAGTGCGGGTAATGTGCCAGCCAATTAGTGCTATCTCCTTGCACATTGCCCATAGAAAGTCTGTTTACCTGAAACAGGATGGCCTTCACATACTGCTTAACGGCGATTTGACAAACATATCATTTGCGCTTGTCTGTAAAAATGGTTGACATGCTACCCCTTGATCCCAGGACTGGGAAATGATAAGTTTGTGATCATGCAGTGAGATGTGTTTGTGTTTGCATGTGCAACCAGACGAACCTAAATGTAATCAAGGTAAACAGTGAATTCAGGATTGCCCTTGCGAGCACAAATATGGCTTTAGAACAACAGAACAAATACAAGGTTTAGAACAAGAGGAACAATTGAGTAGGCAAGCTCTCCCAACACAAGAAACAATGATCGCCGATGATTACGATACTTGGCAAAATTCGAGCGCCGCAGGATTGGAGCGTCGATGGCATTGACGCTCTTTTCTAGGAGTTAATTTAGCAGCAGTGGCAGACCAAGCACTTCCACCAGTTGCATCCAAATTTCCGCTACATGCCAAATCATGAAATAGTTATGAAGCACGTCACAGGGGAGGATTCCAGATTAATTTTGGTCAGATTAATTTTCACCGGTGTTAGGCAGTGGGGATTAACCCATTGCTTAACACTGGGGCTGCACACTTCAGCTTTGCTGGTTAACCATATGTACCGAGCGCTTGAGCGGGGATATTTTTGTTGGTGATGCAGAGGGTTTATTGATTGATTAAATTTTTATGGTGAATTATAACTTCTGAAGTGCATCAAAGGGTTTCTGTATTCCTCAGAAACGGTGTTTATTACAGTATTTTGCATATAGAGAAATCTTGTTAGTCAAAATTTCTCTCTCAGTGTCTTCGAATGACTTTACAGCTATGTTAGAATGTTGACTGTATGGCTTACCTGGAATGTGGATTGCTTTAAAACGCATTGATGATGGTGTAGCTTGCTTGAGGCCTTGAGGAGTTAGTTCCTTTATTGTTTGGAAGCAGAAGCAGCGGCATTCCCACTGAGCTGCTTCTCCTATAGGAACGTTACAATAATTAGAACACAGTTTTTCTGAATGAAACCTCTTAATTCCCCGAGCAAACACTAAGTTCAATAAAGTGACTACCTTGTTTTCAGTGATGTTATATTGGTATTCTCTGCCATCAAATTTTAAATTATGAACTTCACCCTTCACTATACATTGTTGCTGGCAGCATCCTAAACAGTTTTTACTAACATACATAACCTCAATAAACACAATTGTGTGCGTACATGTCTGTGCTGTATATATATATATATATATATATATATATATATATATATATATATATATATATATATATATATATATATATATATATATATATATATATATATAACTCTCATTTAATACTACTTGTAAACCACTTCTTTATCAATTAATTTTGTTGCTGTGTTGAAGTGTGCACTGTTCATGTTGTAAGTTATGTTGCCTATTTATTACTGATATGTTTGTACTTACATGTGTAATCGTACACTAGTGGATCTGTGGTATCGTACAGTTAGGATATGCCTGGGATTGTATTTACTCAATCACCGAAGTCCAGTAAAAAGTGTAAAAAATTGTTCATACTTGATTTCCTTACATCAACAACCAGTGCGGTCATTGTTGTCGAGCCGCAGCAGCACCACTTCAAACAGTTTGCCGATACAGAGCGCTGAGGTGAAAAAAAATACTGAGCACCCTGATTTGCTTATCTGAACATTCGCATCACTTAATGCTGCTGCATGATACAAGCGCAGATGTTCTACTGTATCATCATCATTCTCGGCCTGTTAATGCCCACTGCACGACGAAGGCTCTCTCAATAATCTCCAGTTTACCCTATCCCACTGTGTACTTCCCGCCAAATTTAGGTGCTGAAGTTTAAGTTGTGCACTAGAGCAGTCTCCTAATTAAATAATCTGACTACATAGTTGCATGTAATTACAGGCTGGAAAAGTCATTTCCAAATTACAAAGCTTCCACCGTGAAATGTTATTCATTACACTTTGTTGACTGCATCTCTGTTTGATGCCAAGGGTAAAATTTTGTGCGGGTGCACTGTGAACGCTTTTGCTGGTTTGAGCAGTGTTTTCCATCCTGTTTCAGATGTGTCCATTCCTTCTACAGAGCATCAGAGAAGTCGCACGCTTGGATTTTTACCAACTTCACATTGCACAAGCCTCTTCTTAGACATCATTCACTTGCTTGCTGTGTTACTTTTCAGTTTAATTCATTGTGAATTGAAAATTGTGATGGTTATTTGGCCATATTTATGAGCTGCTTTCTCTGATTGGTTACATGTGTAAATGTTTTTTCTTTAGTATTTTCCGGTCTGTTTCATATGAACTTTCACATATGAAGGGATGCTTTTACTTTGCGCTATTGTGTAAATGCATCTATGCAAAGAAGTGTAACAATTAGTTTAATGGATTAGTGCTTAATGGAGTGGTACATATATATTTATGTACCTAATACATACTGTGAGCCAGGGCCGTAAAAGGGGGGGGGGAAATGTTCTGGGGTCAGACCACCCCCCAAAATTTTCTGAGAGCTGCATACCTTTCTCTGACTCTTTTTTCCACTTGTATTTTTATGTAGATATTGAAGTGAACAAAACAACTAACCTCTCGGCTTTATTAAACCAGGAAAGTGACTAAGATGTTGTTTGAGCACAGGCCGTCTTTCTTTTTATTTTTTTACTGGCGGCGTAGAACAGCCCCCGAAAAGTATCTCTGGCTACATTGCCACTACTATGGACATAATTTGCATGCAGATTGGTTTAAACACATTAGGTCACAGAAAGTAGAATGCTGCTATAAGTGAAATGATACAACCCGAAGCATGCAACTGTAAACCGCAACTTACAACATTAAGCATACAATTTAAACAATGCAACTGTAAAAGTAAAACAATAAAACATTTAAAAAGGCAACATACACTGAAAAGCCCCCGTGCTACCTACGTGCAACCAGTCTAAGACTTAATAATAATATCTGGGGTTTAACGTCCCAAAACCACGATATGATTATGAGAGACGCCAGTCTAAGACTTGGCCGACCTCCCAACCATGACCGCAGTTCTACACGGACCGTTCCACCGCTCACTGTTAGACTTCATTAATAAAGCAAACTTGCATGTGTATATTTGACACTGCCTATTATTATGTCTAAGGGCAATCTTTCAAAATAATAGTAATAAATAAAGCTTTGCCTGTTAATGTATGGAATCGAAGTTGCATCCTAATTGGAGCTTTATGTGTTGGTAGCAGATGTTCACATGTTTTCGGCACTGTCGTATTTGTGTAGGGAGAGATCGGAACCCGTGTGAGGTGCACACAGGGTCAGTGCACGGTCGTTGAGGAAGCATTCAGCTTGGGTAGGCCAATGTAACTTGTTCTTCACTTACAAGTACAGCATTTCTTGTTTGCCTAGCGATGCAGTCCAGTTCCTTGCACTGTGGGACTCATGGTTTGCATTGCCTTTCTGTGGCTATGCAGGTTCCTTGTCTACGGCGTCCCCGAAGGAGTACGATTCACTCGTGTCAGTACAATACGGACTACATTCCTGCCGGCAGTGCAACTATGTGACCAAGATCAAGCGAAGTATGATAGTACACGTTCGAAGACATACGGGCGAGCGCCCCTTCAAGTGCCACCTGTGTCCGGCTGCGTTCGTTGAGTTCAAGAAACTCAGTGAGCACATTCGTACCCACACAGGAGAACGTCCCTTTTCCTGTGACCGCTGTAACGCATCCTTTTCTCTTAAAAATGGCCTCAGGCAGCACATGCGCACCCACACAGGAGAGCGCCCCTTTTCCTGTGTCCACTGCAATGCATCCTTTTCACAAAAAGGCAACCTCCTTCGTCACATGTCAACTCATCTAAAGAAGAAGCCGTAACAGTCAGAGGTGCAGAGGTTTTTCTCTAGTGCTTGATTGATTTATTCATATTGGTGGAAGTTAACTTCTAAAGTGCCTCAAAAAGTTTTTGGATCCTTCTGCTGTTGAGTTTTTCGCCCCAGATTGTGTAAAGAGAGTTCCATCAGTCTTTATGACAATTTAAGGGTCTTCGAGTGACTTTGCAGGTATTGCAAGATGTTTAAGGGTCTGGCTTTCCTTTATTGCGGATTACGTAGTCTTGTGCTGCAATGCTAAGCGCAAGAAAATGGAAATATTTAGTTGCTTTGTCTGTTAAAGAGTTCACCCATGCGTGTTATTCTGCTCAATATAACCTGAATCTTGTTTATTCACTTCTGCAATGGGAAGCGGGCACATCTCACTGGTGAGCTTCTTGCAGGGATGAGTAGTAATGTGCATAACAAAAGAGACGCTACACATTTTATTAGATTGCCTTTTTCTACAGAATTTGTTCTCTAAGCCTGCCATCACTATTTCAGTCTTACGACACAAAACTGCAAAGTTTAGGTTTGCCTGTACTCGACTGGTTAAGTAGTTGAAGGGATGAACACGTGAGAAAAAGTAGGGACTTAAGAAAGCAATAAAACGTTGACAGGTATAATTTTCCTGCACTATGTTTTTTCACATCTATTGCTTTGCAGTAATACATTGATGTTTTCTGAGCAATTTCCTGAAGTCGGAAATTATGGTGTACAGAAGAAATCTAATTATGCTGATGTGAATATACGTAAAGCTTTCGTATAGATAAGTGGCAGTGTGGACAATTTGCAACTAAATTATGGGCTGTACGTGTGCCGAATATGAAGGAAAAAGAGAGCGTGGTGCAACTAATGTTTGAGATGAATTTCTGTATTATGGAAATTGTGAGATGTTTGTTGTCAGCGAATGTGTCCTACATCAACACCGTGGGAGTAGAGTTAAAAGTGACTGTAACAAAATTTTTATTGGAGTAAAAATCATGCAAGAGATGCTTGCGCGCACATGGTGTGTCTTTCCGACCTTCTGTGTTGTGTGAACGCCAAGCATCTCCGTCCACTGGCTTTCACAAATGAAGCCTTCATTACGGTGGAAAATGTGTCAAGCCTCTGAAGCTTGCTTGTGTGCTGCACATTCTTTAAAGTGTTCTTTTCCACCTTGAGACATGTGCCTGCGGTGTAGTGTTTTAGAGCATCGGTGTTCGATCCTAGAAGACAATGGCTCGTACCCATATTTATTCGTTTACTTGCAAAATCCACGCGCCCGCTGCAGCCAATTCTGTCTAACCTCTGTTTGTGTGTGGCTACAAGCTGCTGGCTTCTGATATACTCAGTGGGCCGTAGAGTTCACGGACGAGTATTGTGAAATGAGCCGACTAGGCAATGTCGCAAGCCCACTGACAAACTCTGAAGCAAAATATGAGAAATTTCCAGCATGCATACAAGCCTGTTAAGACACTTGACACATCTTCATTCCAGCAAAAATTCACGAACACCACCTGCTCAATGCTGCATGTGCACACAATGATTCAATGATTCGTGCAATATTTCGCCATTCAACATTGCAGCCTAGCGTTTGCATGCTAACAGTATTCAGCCTTATGCTAGGCATTCAGAGTTTACTGATGAAGGGCCTGAAAGTGTTTAATTGAGCAATCATTTATATGACTCAATGGGAAAACATGTCAGTCCCTCTGCAGTGATGGACGTGCTGCTCCAAACTGCTCCAAAAAAGAAGTACTTCTTCATGCTCCTCCAAACTATAATTTTTGTTAGCAACTGTTCCAAACCTTCTCTAAAGTGGCACTGGGAAAATCAGCGAAAACAAGCTGTACATTATCGTCTTAGCATTCTCGCATACAGCTAATGTACTAGCTTCATACTTTATAGATTGACAGTGCCGCGAGTCCTGACATTGTCAATGTATATCTGATTTAGTTGTATATTCGGACCTCAGGAAGCAGACTAAGTTGGGGAAAATTGTGCGAGATTAGTTCGGTATCATACTAATTACGAACTGCCTTTGCAACAACTCTTATTCGTGACTGATCCCATTTACATTGCGATGCTCAGCTTTTCCGTCTTTCTTCTCATTTATGCCACAAGAACTGGTCTTGGATGTATATAGCTCATTTAGCTATTTCTTTCTTTTTTCAACTTGATGTGCTGGCTGTTTTGTTGAAATAGCCAGCACATCAAGATTTGTCCAAGTTGCCATTGTTTCATAGTTACGATTTGCTCAAAGCGAACCAAGTCTACCGTTTTCAACTGTTGCAGCATATTAAGGCCAATCAATTACGCATTGAAAACAATAGTTTGTCTAATGATGCGTACCACTTTCGAAAGCAAATTCACCAGGTTTCTAAGATACGTGCTAGCTATGGCAAACAAAAATTAAATTATCAGGTCACTGTGGCTATTAATAAAACGTTGACATATGTTGATTTTGATGTTTCATTGAAAATATTTAAAAAGAAAACAATAAATATTTACTCGATTCTGGTTTGTGTTTTGTATAAAACCATTTTTCGCTGCTGTATGCTATTTAGCTGCATTATGTGACACTTGCAAGTGCAGACGATTTTGCATTTACTATGTTATATTTTTAGTTATGTGTTTGTGTTTTCTGATGTCAGACTTTATAAGGGAGCTGAGGCCTTCGCCAGGCATTCCAGCCTTTTGCTCCGGCTTCCTCCTTTGTATGAAAGGAAAATAAACTTCATTTCGCTTCACTTTATCTCAAAGTGTGGAAATGCCTAAAATTGCTTTGATCTCATACCGTCGTATCAATTATCAACTGCTGCTTTGGCAACTGCTGTATGCTTATTTTATAATGTAGTGCTCAGTGTTACCAGTTTGATATCTTTCTGCCACAAGTACTGGTACATTAAGTACATATATATATACCTCATTCTGCTGCGTGTTCAATAACTAGCCATATTCTTCATCGTTTTCTTCTGGACACTTGTGTTCATCATTGTATTTGCAATACATACTATAATAAACATTTATGAGACGCCTTGGGGATGCTTTAAACTCCAGGAATCGTATGGCATATTTTGCCATCTATTCCTAAAACATCAGCAGCTGCTCCTAAGAAGCACTTTTTCTGCTCCAAAATCTGCTCCAAAAAGTTAAATGTCGCTTCCATCACTGCAGTCTCCTTCTTTAATGTTGCCAACTTTTCAGCAGCCTAATTGTGAATTGTTGAGAGACAATCTCAGCGGGTCTGTCATCTTGATCTTTGAATCGCACTGTCAAATAATTTCTATTCAATGAGCTTAGGTTAGGGACACATCTGATAGAAAGTACCGACCATGATTAGCATAAATGTAATGAAGAAATTTGGCCAAGTTTGTGAATTGTAGCACAATTAAAGAAGACAGGAACACGATGCAGTTTCTGCATTCTATTTCTTTGATATTATATGATGTAATATTTATTGCACACACAGTCACATACTGCAGCACCTCTTTCTCGATATCAGTATTGTGGAAAACGCTAATGTTCTCTGCCAACACCGATTCCAGATTTTCTATAACACACGCTCTTCAACTCTGTTGCATTAAAAACAAAACGTTATGTGCAGGGACCCAGGCATACAGTACAGAACATAGAAGTGGTAGACAAAGAGTATGAGCACAGGTTTGTTGTAGTGAGGATCACTCTCAATGTTCAAGGAGCAGGAACAGAATTAATTGCAGTTAGTTAAAGTGACGCTTCACTTCGTCAGTGCGGGTAATGTGCCAGCCAATTAGTGCTATCCCCTTGCGCATTGCCCATAGAAAGTCTGTTTACCTGAAACAGGATGGCCTTCACATACTGCTTAACGGCGATTTGACAAACATATCATTTGCGCTTGTCTGTAAAAATGGTTGACATGCTACCCCTTGATCCCAGGACTGGGAAATGATAAGTTTGTGATCATGCAGTGAGATGTGTTTGTGTTTGCATGTGCAACCAGACGAACCTAAATGTAATCAAGGTAAACAGTGAATTCAGGATTGCCCTTGCAAGCACATACATGGCTTTAGAACAAAAGAACAAATACAAGGTTTAGAACAAGAGGAACGAATGAGTAGGTAAGCTCTCCGAACACGAAACACAAAGATCGCTAATGATTACGATACTTGGCAAAATTCAAGCGCAGCAGGATTGGAGCATCGATGGCATTGATGCTCTTCTTGAGCAGTTCAGTTAGCAGCAGCGTTAGACCAAGCACTTCCACCGGTTTCATCCAAATTGCCATTACGTGCCAAATCACGAAATAATTATGAAGCACGACACAGGGGAGGATTCCAGATTAATTTTGGTCAGATTAATTTTCACCGGTGTTAGGCAGTGGGGATTAACCCATTGCTTAACACTGGGGCTGCACACTTCAGCTTTGCTGGTTAACCATATGTACCGAGCGCTTGAGCGGGGATATTTTTGTTGGTGATGCAGAGGGTTTATTGATTGATTAAATTTTTATGGTGAATTATAACTTCTGAAGTGCATCAAAGGGTTTCTGTATTCCTCAGAAACGGTGTTTATTACAGTATTTTGCATATAGAGAAATCTTGTTAGTCAAAATTTCTCTCTCAGTGTCTTCGAATGACTTTACAGCTATGTTAGAATGTTGACTGTATGGCTTACCTGGAATGTGGATTGCTTTAAAACGCATTGATGATGGTGTAGCTTGCTTGAGGCCTTGAGGAGTTAGTTCCTTTATTGTTTGGAAGCAGAAGCAGCGGCATTCCCACTGAGCTGCTTCTCCTATAGGAACGTTACAATAATTAGAACACAGTTTTTCTGAATGAAACCTCTTAATTCCCCGAGCAAACACTAAGTTCAATAAAGTGACTACCTTGTTTTCAGTGATGTTATATTGGTATTCTCTGCCATCAAATTTTAAATTATGAACTTCACCCTTCACTACACATTGTTGCTGGCAGCATCCTAAACAGTTTTTACTAACATACATAACCTCAATAAACACAATTGTGTGCGTACATGTCTGTGCTGTATATATATATATATATAACTCTCATTTAATACTACTTGTAAACCACTTCTTTATCAATTAATTTTGTTGCTGTGTTGAAGTGTGTACTGTTCATGTTGTAAGTTATGTTGCCTATTTATTACTGATATGTTTGTACTTACATGTGTAATCGTACACTAGTGGATCTGCGGTATCGTACAGTTAGGATATGCTTGGGATTGTATTTACTCAATCGCCGAAGTCCAGTAAAAAGTGTAAAAAATTGTTCATACTTGATTTCCTTACATCAACAACCAGTGCGGTCATTGTTGTCAAGCCGCAGCAGCACCACTTCAAACAGTTTGCCGATACAGAGCACTGAGATGAAAAAAAATACTGAGCACCCTGATTTGCTTATCTGAACATTTGCATCACTTAATGCTGCTGCATGATACAAGCGCAGATGTTCTACTTTATCATCATCATTCTCGGCCTGTTAATGCCCACTGCACGACAAAGGCTCTCTCAATAATCTCCAGTTTACCCTATCCCACTGTGTACTTCCCGCCAAATTTAGGTGCTGAAGTTTAAGTTGTGCACTAGAGCAGTCTCCTAATTAAATAATCTGACTATATAGTTGCATGTAATTACAGGCTGGAAAAGTCATTTCCAAATTACAAAGCTTCCACCGTGAAATGTTATTCATTACACTTTGTTGACTGCATCTCTGTTTGATGCCAAGGGTAAAATATTGTGCGGGTGCACTGTGAACGCTTTTGCTGGTTTCAGCAGTGTTTTCCATCCTGTTTCAGATGTGTCCATTCCTTCTACGGAGCATCAGAGAAGTCGCACGCTTGGATTTTTACCAACTTCACATTGCACAAGCCTCTTCTTAGACATCATTCACTTGCTTGCTGTGTTACTTTTCAGTTTAATTCATTGTGAATTGAAAATTGTGATGGTTATTTGGCCATATTTATGAGCTGCTTTCTCTGATTGGTTACATGTGTAAATGTTTTTGCTTTAGTATTTTCCGGTCTGTTTCATATGAACTTTCACATATGAAGGGATGCTTTTACTTTGCGCTATTGTGTAAATGCATCTATGCAAAGAAGTGTAACAATTAGTTTAATGGATTAGTGCTTAATGGAGTGGTACATATATATTTATATAGCTAATACATACTGTGAGCCAGGGCCATAAAAGGGGGGGGGGGGAATGTTCTGGGGTCAGACCACCCCCCAAAATTTTCTGAGAGCTGCATACCTTTCTCTGACTCTTTTTTCCACTTGTATTTTTATGTAGATATTGAAGTGAACAAAACAACTAACCTCTCGGCTTTATTAAACCAGGAAAGTGACTAAGATGTTGTTTGAGCACAGGCCGTCTTTCTTTTTATTTTTTTACTGGCGGCGTAGAACAGCCCCCGAAAAGTATCTCTTGCTACATTGCCACTACTATGGACATAATTTGCATGCAGATTGGTTTAAACACATTAGGTCACAGAAAGTAGAATGCTGCTATAAGTGAAATGATACAACCCGAAGCATGCAACTGTAAACCGCAACTTATAACAGTAAGCATACAATTTAAACAATGCAACTGTAAAAGTAAAACAATAAAACATTTAAAAAGGCAACATACACTGAGAAGCCACTGTGCTACCTACGTGCAATCAGTCTAAGACTTGACCGACCTGCCAATCATGACTGCAGTATACATGGACCATTCCACCGCTCACTGTTAGACTGCATTCATAAAGCAAACTTGCATGTTTATATTTGACACTGCCTATTATTATGTCTAAGGGCAATCTTTCAAAATAATAGTAATAAATAAAGCTTGCCTGTTAATGTATAGAATCGAAGTTGCATCCTAATTGGAGCTTTATGTGTTGGTAGCAGGTGTTCACATGTTTTCGGCACTGTCGTATTTGTGTAGGGAGAGATCGGAACCCGTGTGAGGTGCACACAGGGTCAGTGCACGGTCGTTGAGGAAGCATTCAGCTTGGGTAGGCCAATGTAACTTGTTCTTCACTTACAAGTACAGCATTTCTTGTTTGCCTAGCGATGCAGTCCAGTTCCTTGTACTGTGGGACTCATGGTTTGCATTGCCTTTCTGTGGCTATGTAGGTTCCTTGTCTACGGCGTCCCCGAAGGAGTACAATTCACTCGTGTCAGTACAAGACGGACTACATTCCTGCCGGCAGTGCAACTATGTGACCAAGATCAAGCGAAGTATGATAGTACACGTTCGAAGACATACGGGTGAGCGCCCCTTCAAGTGCCACCTGTGTCCGGCTGCGTTCGTTGAGTTCAACAGACTCGGAGAGCACATTCGTACCCACACAGGAGAACGTCCCTTTTCCTGTGACCGCTGTAATGCATCCTTTACTCTTAAAAATGGCCTTAGGCAGCACATGCGCACCCACACAGGAGAGCGTCCCTTTTCCTGTGTCCACTGCAATGCATCCTTTTCACAAAAAGGCAACCTCCTTCGCCACATGTCAACTCATCTAAAGAAGAAGCCTTAACAGTCAGAGGTGCAGAGGTTTTTCTCTAGTGCTTGATTGATTTATTCATATTGGTTGAAGGTAACTTCTAAAGTGCCTCAAAAAGTTTTTGGATCCTTCAGCTGTTGAGTTTTTCGTCACAGATTGTGTAAAGAGAGTTTCATCAGTCTTCATGAGAATTTAAGGGTCTGCGAGTGACTTTGCAGGTATTGCAAGATGTTTAAGGGTCTGGCTTTCCGTTATTGCGGATTACATAGTGTTGTGTTGCAGTGCTATAGGCACAAGAAAATGGACATATTTAGTTGCTTTGTCTGTGAAAGAGTTCACCCATGCGTGTTATTCTGCTCGATATAACCTGAATCTTGTTTATTCGCTTCTGCAATGGGAAGCGGGCACATCTCACTTGTGAGCTTCTTGCAGGGATGAGAAGTAATGTGCATAACAGAAGGGACGCTACACATTTTATTAGATTGCCTTTTTCTACAGATTTTGTTCTGTAAGCCTGTCATCACTATTTCAGTCTAACAGAAACAAACTGCAAAGTTTAGATTTCCCTGTACTGCACTGGTTAAGTAGTTGAAGGGATGAACACGTGAGAAAAAGTAGGGACTTAAGAAAGCAATAAAACGTTGACAGGTATAAGTTTCCTGCACTATGTTTTTCCTTATCTTTAGCTTCGTTGTGATACATTGATGTTTTCTGAGCAATTTCCTGAAGTCGGAACTTATGGTGAACAGGAGAAATCTAATCATGCTGATGTGAATATGCATAAAGCTTTCGTATTGATAAGTGGCAGTATGGACAATTTGCAACTAAATTATTGGCTGTGCGGGTGCCAAATATGAAAGCAAAACAGAGCGTGGTGCAACTAATGTTTGAGATGAATTTGTGTATCATGGAAATTGCGAGATGTTTGTTGTCAGCAAATGCGTCCTACAGCAACACTGTGGGAGTAGAGTTAAAAGTGAATGCAAAATTTTTATTGGAATAGAAATTGCCATGCAAGAGATGCGTGCGCACACAAGCTGTGTCTGTCTGACAGCAAGCCTGCTATGTTTTGTGAATGCCAAGCATCTCTGTGCACTGGCTTTCACGAATGAAGCCTTCATTACTGTGGAAAATGTGTCAAGCCTCTGAAGCTTGCTCGTGTGCTAGACATTCTTTAAAGTGTTCTATTTCACCTTGAGACATCTGCCTGCGGTGTAGTGTTTAGAGCATCGGTGTTCGATCCTAGAAAACGATGGCTCATACCCATATTTATTCACTTACTTCCAAAATCCACCTCCCCACTGCAACCCTTTCTGTCTAACCTCTGTTTGTACAAGCTGCTGGCTTCTGATATAATCAGCGGGCAATATTATAGATCTCGCAGACGAGTATTGTGAAATGAGCCCACTAAGCAATGCCGCAAGCCCACTCACAAACTCTGAAGCAAAATGTGAGAAATTTCCAGCGTGGATACAAGCCTGTTAAGACACTTGACACATCTTCATTCCTGCAAAAATGCATGGACACCGCCTGCTCAATGCTGCATGTGCACACAGTGATTCAATGATTCATGCAATGTTTCGCCATTCAACATGGCAGCCTAGAGATTGCACGCTATCAGTATTCAGCATTATGCTTAGGCATTCAATATACTTTACAGATGAAGGGCCTGAAAGTGTTTAATTGAGCAATCATTTATATGACTCAATGGGAAATCATGTCAGTCCCTCTGCAGTGATGGACGTGCTGCTCCAAACTGCTCCAAAAGAGAAGCACTGCTACGTGCTCCTTCAAACTGTAATTTTTGTTAGTAACTGTTCTAAACCTTCTCTAAAGCGGCGCTGGGAAAATCAGTGAAAACAAGCTGTACATTATCGTCCTAGCATTCTTGCATGCAGCTAATGTACTAGCTTCATACTTTATAGATTGACAATGCCGCAAGCCCTGACATTGTCAATGTATATCTGATTTAGCTGTATATTTGAACCTCAGGTAGTAGACTCAGTTGGGGAAATTTGTGCGAGATTAGTTCAATGTCATACTAATTACTAACTGCCTTTGCAACAACGGTTATGTGTGACTGATCCCATTTACACTGCGATGCCCAGCTTTGCCGTCTTTCTTCTCATTTATGGCACAAGAACTGGTCTTTGATGTATGTAGCTCATTTAGCTTTTTCTTTCTTTTTTTCAACTTGATGTGCTGGCTATGTTGTTGAAATGTAGAAATGCCTAAAATTGCTTTGATCTCATACTGTCGTATCGATTATCAACTGCTGCGTTGGCAACTGCTCTATGCTAATTTTATAATTTCGTGCTCAGCATTGCCAGTTTGATAGCTTTCTGCAACAAGTACTGGTACATTAAATACATATATACCTCATTCTACTGCGTGTTCAATAACTAGCCATATTCTTCATTGTTTTCTTCTGGACACTTGTGTTCATCATTGCATGTGCAATACGTGCCATAATAAACATTTATGAGATGCCTTGAGGGTGCTTTAAGCTCCAGGAATCGTATGCTCGTCTATTTCTAAAACATCACCGGCTGCTCCTAACAAGCATTTTTACTCTTCCAAAAATACTTATGGCTGGTCCACAGTGGCACTTCTGCTCCAAAATCTGCTCGAAAAAGTGGAATGTCGCTTCCATCACTGCAGTCTCCTCCTTTAATGTTGCCAACTTTGCAGCAGCTAAATTGTGACTTGTTGAGAGTCAGTGTCAACTGGTCTGCAGTGTTCATCTTTGAATCACATTGTCAAATATTTTCCATTCAATGAGCTTAGGTTAGTGACACATCTGATAGAATGTACCGACCATGATTAGCATAAATATAATGAGGAAAGTTGGCAAAGTTTGTGAATTACAGCACAATTAGAGAAGACAAGAACACAACGCAGTTTCTGCATTCTATTTTTTAATATTATTACTAGAGCTGTGCGAGATTTTGGGTGCGAAGCGAATTCGAATATTGAAGTGTGAGTGCGAATCGAATCGAATATTTTTCGAATACTTCGAAGTGAAATTGCAGGAAAAAAAGTTAGAGGGGATTCCTAAGCATATTCTTATGAGATAGCAACATGAAAGTGTTTCTTTTTGCTAGGTTGATGAAGCACCGGCAGGGTGGTGTTTCATGTTGTCTTATCAAGAATGAGGCAATGTAAAGGCCGAATTCTATTTATGTACATGACTTGGTGCAACCAGTGTTTCCGACAACACTTTACACGTGATTGGCAAAGATGCCATTTCCTCAGCCTCTCCTTTTCTCTCAAAGTCCGGACTTCCAAATCTGCCTTGTAGACGTCGATATACAATAACATCTGAAATTTTGGATGCTAATAAGCTTCGGCTTTCGATTTTTCGGACTTCCTGCCCAAATTTCAGGTCAGCATTAATTGAGCCCCCACCTGTGCCACATCTTTCATCTCCATATGTTAGAACCAGCGTTTTCTTGAGTTAGTACATTTGCGACCGTAGCAGAGCTTGAAAGGCAGTTTTGCCGCAATACCGGGGTGTGATGATGAGGTGAAGCATATTAAAAATCTAGAGACCACTTCCAATCTGGTGTTGGCTGTCTCGTGGCAAAGTTCGACCGTAAAGGAGCTTGAAAGGCAGCTTTGCCGCAATACGAGAGTGTAATGAGGTGAAGCACATTGAAAATCTGAAGGGGTCACTTTCAATTGGACGTTGACTGTATTTGTTTTTGGGAAGTTAGAATAGTTCGAATAGTAAAATTCCAGTGCGAATCGAATCGAATAGGAAACACTATTCGAAAAATATTCGAAATTTAGAATATTCGCACACCCCTAATTATTACATGATAATAATAAACACATATATGCATACATTATCTAATATTTATTGCGCATACAGTCACATACTGCAGCCCCTCTTTCTCGATAGCAGTATTGTGGAAAACGCTAATGTTCCCTGCCAACATTGATTCCAGATTTCCTAAAACGCAGGCTCTTTAACTCTGTTGCTATAAAAACAAAACGTTCTGTGCAGGGCCCAGGTATACAGTACAGAACATAGAAGTGGTAGGCAAAGAGTAATGAGCACAGGTTTGTTATAGTGAGGATTACTCTCAATGTTCAAGGAGCAGGAACAGAATTTATTGCTAAAAAGTTAGTTAAAGTGACGTTTCACTTCGTCAATGCGGGTGATGTGCCAGCCAATATTGGTGCTATCCCCTTGTGCATTGCCCATAGAAAGTCTGTTTACATTAAACAGGATGGCTTTCACATACTGCTCGACGGCAATTTGACAAACATATCATTTGCGCCTGTCTGCAAAAATGGTTGACGTGCTACCCCTTGATCCCAGGATCGGGAAATGATAAGTTTGTGCTCTTATAGCGCAATGTGTTTGTGTTTGCATGTGCAACCCTAAATGTAATCAGGGTAAGCAGTGGATCCAGGATTGCACTTGCAAGCATACATGTCTTTAGAACAAGAGAACAAATACAAGGTTTAGAACAAGAGGAACGAATGAGTAGGTAAGCTCTCCGAACACGAGAAAGAAAGATCACTGATGATTACGATACTTGTCAAAATTTGAGCGCAGCAGGATTGGAGCATCGATGGCATTGATGCTCTTCTTGAGCAGTTCATTTAGCAGCAGTGGCAGAGCAAGCACTTCCACCGGTTGCATCCAAATTGTCGTTTTGTGCCAAACCATGAAATAATTATGAAGCACGACACAGTGGGGGACTCCGGATTTATTTTGACCCCATAGCTAGTTCTTTGACGTGCACCCGAACCTGAATACACAGGTGTTATTGCATTTTGCCCCGATCGAAATGTGGCCACTGTGGCTGAGAGAATCAAATGTGGCCACGACCTCAAGTTTAGGAGCACAACACCTGAGCCTACTAAGTAAATAAGGTGGGTGCAGAGATATTGAGGCAGCACAGAAAAAAGGCAGCAACCACAAATCAGCTAAAAGTGAACTGTATGATATGCATGCTGCAAAGGATCTGCAGGAAATTGTGATATTCACAATTTCAGTCACATGGTGAAGCTGACAGAAGACTTCTTCTCTTCGCTTCTACTCTGCATTCTAGAATCTGCACATCATGCCGAAGAGCAGGCCTCCGAAAAAAAAAATCCGCAGAAAAAAATTCTCGAGGAATTCATTTAGCATCTGTGGCAGGCCAAGCACTTGCATCGATTGCATCCAACCTACGGTTATTTGTTGAAAGCATGAAATAATTATGAAGCACAATACAGTGAGGGTAATATGGGTAATATTAACCTAGGTATAGTTCTCTTAACGTGCACCTAAATCTAAATACACAGATGTTATTGCATTTCGCCCTGATCAAAATGCAGCAGCTGGCACCGAGAATCAAACGTACATGCAACCTCGAGTTTAGCAGTGCAACAAAGATGGATTCAAAGAGATTGAGGCAGCATTAAAAAAAGGCAGCAACGTGAAATCAACTAAAAGGAAATTGCATAGGAAGGATTTAAGTGCATGCTGCAAAGAATATGCAAGGAATTGTGATGTTCACAATTTTACTGACATAATGAAGCTGATGGAAGGCTTCTACTCTAAATTCAATCTGCAGATCATGCCTAAAAACAGGCTTCTAAAATTAAAAAAATTGGCAGATCCCACTTACTGTGGAAATCGATTGTTATGCGAAGCATGCGCGGGATGTTGACTGTGGCATAATTTTTCACGTTGAGCGAAACGTTACGGAATGACGCTAGAGAAATGTGCAAGTGGTATACGCACACTCATATGTTGAAGAGTCGCATATCTATTATATAACAAGTTGTGTACAGTTGCGTAGCGATGCCAACAGCAACATGGGTGTTACCAACACCAGACGCGGTAAGCAGATATGCAGTGCTTATGTTCTTCAATACTAGATAGCGCGAATCCGAACAGGACGAAGAAGGAATACACAGGACAGGCGTCACTCGCAACTAAGCTTCATTCAGGAAAGTTTCCCTAGAGCCGTATGGCACGCGCCGGCGCCTGCACGTACGTTACAGTCATAGTTACAGTTGTTATGCTTATACTTGTCCGTTATGACGGAGAACGCACGCACGTTTCACGAACCCGTGTGTACGTGTAGAAGGTGTTCTTAACAGTTCTCGAACAAGGTAATCATCACCGTGTTCAATGAGCACCAGCAGCTGGACCGGACTTGTTAATAGGATCCGTTCGTGATCGTGGTTACGAGGGGTCTAAGTGTAGTTAAGTGCGAGGTATAGTACAGCTGGTGGAAATCCTGGATGCCTCTTACGATGAAATGATCTATGATGCCTATGATCTATGATGCAGCGATGTCTTTTGATGCCCTCTCCACATCCAATCCGTCTTTCACGCAATATAAGGACCAAGCATTTTGGGTCTTGATAATTCAATGTTCAAGACACCGGTAATGATGAGAGGCCTGGTTCTCTCAGCAGTTTTATTGTAGGAAGCATTGACGCCGGTTTTTGCGTAATCCCCGTGGTCCACGTTGCGGACCATGTGGACCAGTGGATGGTACTTGAGCGTCTTCCTGGGGTGTTCTGTCTTCAGTTTCCTCACTTTCCTTGTGTTCGCCGCGATGGTGTAGCGGTTAAGGTGCCCGGCTGCTGACCCGAAGGTCACGGGTTCGATCCCAGCCGCGGCGATCGTATTTAGATAGAGGCAGAATGCTAGATGCCCGTGTTCTGTGCGATCTCGGTACACGTTAAAGAATACCCAATGGTCAAAATTTCCGTAGCCCTTCGCTATGGCGTCTCTCATAAACATATTGTGGTTCTGGGACGTAAAACCCCAACAATTATTGTTATTATTATCACTTTCCTTGCGCGTCAGTGTGTGTGTTTGCGGTTACTGTGTTGGTTGAGACTCTGTATCACCTGTGGCACATACCGGCATAACATTAACTCTGGTTTATGGGTATGTGCCACACGTGACTGAGAGAAAGAGTTTCATGACGTACGAGGCAGGTATTTTGCGTTATCCATGTCATGACCAGTGAATCGTGTTCGTCATACACTGATCCCCTGCTAGGCCAATTTTGGTATATTACAAGCTATGGAGATGACCAGGAGAGCGCCCAGACGTAGGCGGCTAGATAGATAGATAGATAGATAGATACGTAGATAGAAACAGCCAAAGTGCCTGAGGTTCGCTAAGAAATGCTTTGCATTTAAAAAAAAATAAGATACGCAGATCAGGCATTGAACATTTAGGGCAAATCAATGTTGAACAGGATACTGTAGTGCAACCCATGTGTAACAATTGACAAAGTAAGCATTAAGGGCCCCACAAGCCCTGTGGAATTGCCAGATTAATGACCAGATATTTAATATGGCGTACTCAACTGCCAGTTTGATGAAGGATGGCTACTATTTCGCATTTAATTAAGAATCTTGTAGCATTCCATACACAATGTTGTAATCTGCTACAACTGTACCATTGAGTTGCAGAAATGCCACACACAGGGTTGAGATGGTAAAAAAAACTTGAAGAGTGAAACGCTAATCTGTATATTTTCCATATTGTATGAAATATTCATGAAGGTGATTTTTATTGTGTGAGAGGAACACATTGATCAACCCAGAGATCAAACTGGTTTCAGAAAGGGGTACTGCACAGTGGATAAGAGCCGCGTGACCCACTGGGTAATTAAGAAACCTACTGATTACAACAAACCCCATTAGTATATGGCTTCCATGCATCAAATACCGCAAAGCATTCAAATCTGTGGTTTTGGAAGCACTGCAGCGTCAAGGGCTACTTAAAATATGGGAACACCATAGCTAACAGCTACCCAGCTTCTTCACAAGGAAAGCAAGAATATTGTGATGAAGAAGGCTTCAGGCAAGTAGAGACAATCTCTCCAACGTTGTTCACTGCATGCTTAAAGTATCCAAATCACCATACTATTGTGAAAAAATTGCAATAAAAATTAACAGAGAATGTCTTGGGAATTTGTGTTTTGCAGATTGAAAACCTTTTACTGGGAAGGGTTAAATTAGGGTTAAATATAAATATCGGGGGTTTAGAAAAAGTTTATCAGTAGGGGGTGGGGGTCTGATTCCCCTTTTTCTATGGTCATGCATGCGCTTTGTGTGTGTGCACATGAAAAAGAATTCCTCGTTCAGAACCAACCAGTCCCAAGAATAATCTGTACAGCATGGAGCATGCATGTATATGTGTATCGTGGATTAGTTACTGACAGGAGATAATCACAGATGGTGCAACCACCATTCTGGCTTCCTCTTTCACATCATATATGCTGAACTATATATAGCTGTAAGACGAATGGTAAGATTTGCTAGTAGTAATAGTGGTTTGACGGGCTAAATCGACGAATTTACCCAGGAGCGGACTATTTAGGAAAGAGGAGGTTATGTGGGGGAAATCACAGACGGGGTTTTTTCTCAACCTTGTGCTCTACGGGAGCGGCATCCAGCAAGGAGTATTCAGGTCAAAGTGCAAATTTTGAGATGAGGCAGCAGATTTAGTCCGCATGGTGAGGCAAATTGAGGCATATATATGTCCGATTAAGTAATGTGGCAGCTCGCGCACTCTAGAATCCTACGAGGTTGCTCTGCAGGCCGGAACCCAGCAGGACATCATCGGTCAAGCCCTTGCTGCTGCCGTGTCTCAAGGGATTCCGACCAACTTAACTGGTGTTTTAATAAAGTTCTCTCTTTCTCTCTCTTGACAAGGAGGAAAGGCGCTTGTTTGTTCAGCCCATGAAGGCTATCACGGCGCAAGGTCGTTGGCGGCGAGGGGAGTGAAAGAAGACAGCAGTGGGGATGGGCCCCCCACCGACCACCAGACCCCTCTCCCTATCCGAAAAAAAGAACCAATGGGTGCCCAGCGGCACTAGGAATCGAACCCAGTACCTCCCGCATTCGAGGCACACGCTCTAACTACTCGACCAGTGCGCTGTACCCGAAAACGGCAGCGTGAGCAAAAAGACTTCCTGATGATACGAAATGATCAAGCGAAATGCGCTCCGAGACTAGGAACTGTGACTCACATAATTCATGTAATAAAAAATACATGCTTGTTGCTTTTCAAAAGCACGCGTCCGAAAGTTCATGTGCAAATCGAATAAGAAACCGAAACTGTATCATCAGTCACGATACTGACGATACCAACGATACTGCGCAGAAAGCGCGCGGTCGGCGCGGTTGTCTTTCTTGCTTGCTTGTGTCCGTGTCTGCGCGCCACTTTCATCTTTTTAACTAATTCGAAGAAATCATTTTCGATGTAAGTCGAGTGACAACATGTCTTCGAGGTTCAGACCTCGAGAGTCGCTGGGACTACTGGCGAAGGCGTTATTTGAACCGTGAGTGATAATCAAACGCGCACATGCATGCATGAACGCACACATGGACGGCATGTAGACGACCATTGTGACCATTGTGCATTGACAGTCAGGTGTCAGGGTGCCTGCGGCTGCTAAGGTAACCAGAAGCGAGCCAGAAATTTTTTTCGGGGTAGGGGGGGGGGTGTTCAACCATCCTTTTTGTCTGTTCGTGCGTGCGTTTGTATGTGTGCGTGTGCATATGCACATGCAAAATCGAAAAATTTCGGGGTGATGGGGTTCAATCCCCCTGGCTACGCCCCTGAATAGGTAACGTACTGTACTTGCGACTGGCGTAGCGAGGTATGATGCTGATGGTGTGCATCGATATAGATTCTGATGCACAATTAATAGCTTTTATTTCGAGCCATCGGCGAACGTAATACTCGGCATTTACTCGAACATAACAATCTTTGTTGCACAGAACATGGTGTGGCGTTGCAGATATGTTTCTCGCCTGCATGGTGCGATGTATTAGATGCACATATGCAGCTCTGTAAGGGATACTGAACCAAATTTTTGCCACCGAGATTTTCAGCCAAATTGAAAAATGGGTGCTAGAATCGGTAGACGCAACCTCCATTTTAGGTAGAAACTAGCGGAAATTTATAACGAATATAATGCGTTTTTCTTAATCTGCCGCGCCGTGAACTAGAGGAGGTGAATAACGTTCCCGGAAACGTGCTTGCCAAGCATGGAGGAAAGATTTTTCCTTCCTCCATGTTGCCAAGAACGCCAGCCCTCGCCCGCGTCTCTCGACCGGCTCTGCTTCCACTACGGTTCCTAGAACTATTACGAACGGCACCGGCAGCGAACAATGCTCCCGGGTAGGGTAAAGCCCTTAAAGGGTTGGGCACGTCACAGCGCCTTTGTGGAAGGTGGATATGTAAGGGAAGAGCTGGAGAAAAGGGAAGTAGTAGGACAGGAAAACGTGCACTCTGCATTCGCAGCAGGGAACAAGTGACGTCACGGCTGTCTATGCGTAGCCTTGCGCACGCTGACAATTCAAAAATACAGCCAACTGTTTAAAAAAACATGTGAATTAATAAACTCTGTTTATCTGAACAGTCTCGTCCTTCAGGTGGAATTTCGATGTTTTCATCATTCTTTCCCATTTTTGTTCAGTATCCATTTAGACACACGCTGAAATGTTGAACAGGAAGGAGCCCAGACCCATCCCACCCTGAAATAGTTCTGATGTTTTTTTGTTTTTTTTAAGGCATTGAGCTCGTTGTACGTGCAAGGCATTTGGATCATTAACAGATTAAGCACTCAACATAACGTGTAGTTTGTTATGAGGATTTAAAAATACGCATCACTACAGAGTACAGAGTGCTGGCACATTGACCCTTCAGCCTTGGGGATGCTTTAAACTCCAGGAATCGTATGGCATATTTTGCCATCTATTCAACTCGTTCGACCAACCTATTGACTTCCTAGTGCTTGCACTGGCGGAGGAGACATTGGAGAAAATGCGAATTACCGGGTTTGTGGTGGCACCTGGTAATGCTGAGGTCAACGAGACAATTACAAAGCGTGCCTTTTGTGATCTATTGCGTACAGGTAAAAAATCACGGAAGACAAAGGTTAGACCTTCCACTCGGCAAAGAAGTTGAGTAGAAAAAACAGCTTCAGAGGAGGGTACCCTTCAATAGCCAGAGGCTCCCTTGACACGAATTGCTTTGGTTAAATTATGGTGTGAATGATTTACTCTAGTTGCAGTCTAACCATTTATGTATTAAAATGCAAAGACCCATTTCAGGGACCACTTCATGCATTTTTTCTTCCTTTTATGTCAACAAGGATGTAGGGTAGGGTCCATCGGGACACCTTGCCCATGTACAAAGATTTTTCTTTGCTTTGCCATTTACTTACGGCCCTTTGTGCCAAAGCAGCTTACTGAAGAAATGTGCGGCCAAGGTTAAAGGTTAACTCCAGGGTATTTTTGAGAATGCTAGGATATTCTTGTTTTCAAAAGGTATAGACAGTCAGCTAGGGTAATTCAATTTGCTTAGAGGCTCGAACGATAAGTCGAAACCTAAATGGGTAGCTGCTTTGTGCAACTTCATCGCATCATGCCCTACCTTAGTGTGAACACACAGTTTACTGGAGGACCAGTTGATGCGGTGAGCAGCACAAAGCCACTTCTCCCAAAGAGCACAGGGGAGATAGCAAGGTAGGGTAGGACAAAAATGTCACAAACACAGGGTGTCCTCACAGTGATCTGCTGTAAAATTTGATAATTTATTATACCGTGGTCGAATAGGTCAATGGTGAACGATTTCGGATAGGGAAGAGGCCTACATTGAAAGGCATGATTCTCGAACTGGCTACCAATTCTCAAAATAAATTTTCAGAAAAACTAAATATCTTGCAGTTGCATTGTTTGTCACATATCACCATAGTACGAAAGATAACATGTGTTGACTTATTTTATGCCCTTGCTGAGTGAAGGGAGGTGGGGGCCGGGAGACTAGCCCCACCAGAGACCCCCTTCCTTAGGCGGCGGCCAGACCTTGAGTCTTGGTGGTGTCTTCAGCCCTAAGGATAGCCTAGGGTTGGTCCTCCGGGCACGCGCTGAGCAGGATGGCCTCCTACTGTTTGGACGTGGTTATTTTAAATGTAAGGGAAGTGCTGTGATAAAGGTGTATGTCACTGTGGGACATGCCCAGATAATGCGGCCGAGGTTGGCTCGAGCTGCCGCGCTCGCTTTGCAACTGAGATCGGTGGACATAAAAAATTGTCCTAGTACCCTTTTAAGCATTAACCATTGTTCAATATTGCACTACGTATCGTACACAAAGCTGTGTGCTCATTCGTGCTGTTGACGTTGTGTGTATTATTGTTCCAGCATCAAGAGAAATGAGCTCTGTGTTGCACATTGCCATCGTGGGCAAGCTGTGCTGAAAGCATCTGCCTCAGCATTACAGCAAACCTACAGACGCATACGGGCGATAAGTTGTATTGCAGACCTCGTGTCTTTCCACAAGCAGGAAACCTTTACCCATGCCCTCACTAGTCACTATCACTGGTCGCCCATGCCTTCACTGGTCACTGGTTTAGGTTGAATTTAAAACGGCACAAAAGACGGGAGACAAAAGGAAGATGGACACTGACAACAGCACTGTCTGTGATTCTTCTACTGGTCTTCCGTGTTTTGTGCCATTTTCAACTACAAGTGTATCGTACCAGCTTGCCTAAGCATCCACTTGAGTACAGGTTCACGGCTGCAACAGCATGACTTGACAATGCATTCAGAAGTAGACGAGAACAATAAGTGTTGTCCTTAAACTGTTTTTTGTAACAAGATAATGAGGAATTGATAAAAGACAACAATCATGTGGTCATAATCCCCAGTCTTAGAAAACAGAAAGGCACAAAACTGTGCCAAGAGTCCGCATGAGTCCGCATGAGCTTAATAAAAGAGTCCGCATGAGTTTAATACTTGCCTTTAGTCTGCTCAGTTGAAGCTGTGAGTGGTAAAGCAAAACGGTGGGCAGAATTTTCTCAGCTGCCCGATATAGTGTAAACCCTTGTTTGAGTCTTGTTGTATGTTCAACTGTCCTGTTTCAACATGTATATTTCATTTTGTGTTTGGTGCACATATTTGCTCTATTGGCTGCTGTTTGTCGTCTTGTGATAATCACATCTATGTATATGCTTGAATGTGCTGTGGTTGACATTATATTGTACTCTTGAAAACAAGGATAATCCTAACCTGGTCTTGGTAACAGATGCCAATCACTGAGCACTGTGATGAAGTCACATGAAGCCTTTCTTTAACCTGTACCTAGTGTACAACATTGCAAGCACACTTTGTTGCTCTGCAATTTCTAAGAAATGAAAAATTTCATGGAATTTGCGGTTTAAGTAACAAATGCTTACAGCAAGTGGCTGAGATATATGTCCAGACTCCAAGGGGCGTGACAGCAGTTTACTCTTGCTTGAGGGTCATTCTTCTTGACGAAGAGGTGACATATTCATTATGAAATAAATGTCACATTCAAATGCAGTTAAAATGCCTTGGAACAGTTCTCACCGATGACACCATTAATCTATAGAATGAGTGCCGGAGAAGGATTTTGAGAGATGCGCTACTTCAAGGAGGTGCCATTGTCATGAAGACATTTAATAAATGAAGTCTGTTCAGAAAAAGGTTCTGCAGCCTTATTAAGTAGCTTAGGCATGACTTAAGAATAATTTTTAATGAGTGTGTGGTACGTCATATCAAGTGTATCTATGACTTCC
Organism: Rhipicephalus sanguineus; assembly: GCF_013339695.2. Taxonomy (NCBI): domain Eukaryota; kingdom Metazoa; phylum Arthropoda; class Arachnida; order Ixodida; family Ixodidae; genus Rhipicephalus; species Rhipicephalus sanguineus. Next base: position 58,159,081 of record NC_051185.1, read on the forward strand.
TAGGATGAATAACTTTGTACCATGCACATTACAAGAAGATAGGTAACCATATACAATTAGTTTCTTCAAAACATAACTGGCTGCTGTAGCTAATTACTAACCTATGTAGTTGAGCAATTAATGGAATGTAATTGATTGAATAATCATTATCCCTCGCTATACTATGTTTGGGCTAGTGGAATGAGCTTACTGTGTGTTTGAGTGCATCTTTTGCAGCATCTCGTGTGCTGTTAATTTGTCTGACAGTTGTGTTTCGGGATTTGTGTTGGTCGCATTATTTAATTGGGCAAACACCAATAACAAACTTGCACCATGTGACCATGAGAAAGAAGGGACCGTGCTGTACAAAAACATTGTTCACAGGATTCTATCTGCTCATTGGCCAAATTTTAGAATCTGCATCGTGTAAAATGCATTACATCGTTTTTACTGGGATTTAACGAAGAGACTTCAAACAAGCCCAGCGAAATTGTAAAAAATTATCAGCACTTGATTTCCCAATGTTAACATCCAATGTGGCCATCGTTATCAATCCTTAGCAGCACCGGTTTGAACAGTTGAGCAACATGGAGCGTGAAGATGAGGAAAGAAATACTAATTAGCACCCTGATTTGCTTGACTTAACATTTTCACGCTATATGCTGCTGCATGGCACGATTGCAGTTGTTCAACTATATAATTTCTGTGAAATGCGAGGACTCAAATTGGTTTCGCTTGTCTCCTCAATAACATAACTTGCTATTGTAATTAGTTACTGAAAAGATAATCGCTCAATTGCTAAACGACCATGAAATGTAAATGATTACAATACGATAGCTGCATGCCTGGTCGATGCTAAAGGCAAGAGTATATTTAGGTGCACTGTGAGTGTTTGTCCTTTCTGTAACTGATTTCTGTGCTGTTGCAGATGTGTCCATTGCTTCCTTGAAGTATCTGAGAAACTGCCTGTGCCAACGATGCATCACACAGGCCTGCTTTTAGAAATCATTTACTTGCTTGACATCTATACATTCCAGTTTGATTCATTCTGAATTTAAGATTGTGACAGTCATTTGGCCACATTTACGATCTGATGCCTCTGATTGGTTATTTTGAAACAAGTGAAATCATGCATTGCTTATTGCCTCGTTAATCTATGGAAATTTTGAAAAATATTATGGATTTCATTGCAGTGTTTCTTTCAATTAAGTTTGTTTATTTTCTTTAATTTGTTTACGCTTCAGTGCTCGTATTGTCTGCTCTTTTCCTGTGTCCTTGTTCTTCGGCGCTGTGAAGGTATTCCATCATGTCTTACATACTCGCCCAAGCTTTTGTGCTTCTAAGCTTAATTTCAATTGTCAGTGTAGTTATGACAGTCTCTGCAAAGCATTGTTTCATGTTCAGGAGTTGTTAATGCATACTCTTGTATTTGCATACCTGTTTAACACTGTGCATGTTCATGAAAGTGTAGCTCAGGGTAACGATCTTGTAGATTAGTAATCTCAAAATTAATGCTGGCCAACAACTAACTCCGTTTGTTTATTGTGCACAGTGCCACTAAGTTGTTTTCTAAATGTATTTAATTATGGCTGTGTTCTCTTCCACCATCCAATGGGGTACCATTCTCACTTTTTATAATTTTTTTCTTTACCTTTTTTTACTACACCTGATCTTGTTTGTGTTTTTTCTTATGCTTATATACTGCCTGTGAGCGATGCATGCTCGTGATAGTAATACTTTAATGCCTGAAATGCATGCATTCCTTTATGTTGACATTGTGCAGTATAACATATTCAAATTACTGTGATCACTTTGGCACATCAGTAAGGCTTTCCGAATGTGGCTTCAATATAGAGTCCTGTCCAGTCAAAGCAAGGGGTTAAATATGGCGATGAAGTGGAACCGTCTGTGCTTCTGTAAGAGGCTGAAAGATTGTCTTTTGAATAATTCGCTATTCCTTGGCATCATTATGCTTTTAATGAATGAATATCAAGACACTAATGGGAGATGTGTAAACTGCAGTGTAGAGAGAAACCATCCTGTGTGCAACGTGCAATAATGTGCTTGTTTTTTTTTTTAACTAGAAAATATGATGCCATTCTAAGCTCTGTGATTTCTTTTTTTTTTTTCACATTTTCCTGTTTGTTTTGTAGTACCTTGTTTCTCTAATATTTGATTCCATGTGTTTCACATGTTCCAATATCTAGTGACACTCTTGTGGTGCTGCATTCTATGGTTACTTCTATGCAAAAACAGAATCCTAATGGTTTGCTTAATAGCGCTTAATGGGGTGTACGTATACAGAGAAACTTGGCTGTTGTCACATATAGTGTCGGAATGGCAACCGGTGTTCACATAATTTGAACACTGCAGTATTTGTATGGAGCAATGAGAATTTGTGTAAGATATATTGGGGTCAGTGCACTGTAATCGCTGTAGTAACATTTAACTTGGATAGACAAAGGTTATGTCCTGTGCGAAAGGTAATATATGCAACGCCAGGCAAGGAAAACGAGAGGTACAGAAAATTGCGTCAGTTGCAACTTTTTTGAAGAAAGGTTCCTTTTATACAGTGCAGCCAAGTGCACAGTTGCATTTGCACGAAACAATTTGGGTACACCCACATGTTTATGAATTCATACTCTAAAAAAATTGTGCTTCTGTTCCATGCTAGGTGACAGACGTATCATTGACAGACATCTCATTTTGCATTGATAAAATAGACCTCCATAAGTTCACCTGCCAAATTATTCACGTGCCACATGTCGCCATGTGTAGAGCAGAAGCACAATTATTTTAGAGCATTATTTCATAAACATGTGGTTGTACCTAATTGTCCTGCGCAAATGTAACTACGCTCCTGTCTGCACTGTATAAAAGGAACCTCTCTTCAAATAAACCCAGTTGCAAGTGACGCTCTTCTCTGTACCTCTCGTTTTTTTCGCCTTGCGTTGCGTGGTTACCTTTAGCACAGTATGAACCTACTAGTCCAACAATGTGTTTTATTAAAGGTTATGTACTTTCTATTACATACCCGGTGCTGCAGTCCAATTGTGCGCATAGTATATGTGACACGATCTGCATTGCTTTCTTCTGCTCCCTTTGGCATTGCAGGTTCCTCGTCCTTGGCATCTCTGGAGCAGTACCATTCGCTCGTGTCTGTACAAGGCGGACTTCATTCCTGCCGGCAGTGCACCTATGTGACCAACAGCAGTGGACATATGAAAACGCATCTTCGCATACATACGGGCGAGCGCCCCTTCCAGTGCCATTTGTGTCCTGCTGCATTCGCTCGCAACAGCAATCTCAGAGACCACATTCGCATCCATACAGGGGAGCGTCCCTTTTCCTGTGTCCACTGCGATGCATCTTTTCCGTCAACAAGCCGCATTGCAAAGCACATGCGCAAGCACATCCACATAGGAGAGCGTCACTTTTCCTGTGTCCACTGTAACACATGCTTTTTGCAGAAAGACGCTCTAAAAGACCACACGTGTCGTCGTCATGCAAAGAAGCCCTAAATGCCAGGGGCACAGAACAATTCTTTTTTTGTGGGTGAAGGAGAGGGTTCATTGATAGATTAAATTTTTATGGCAGATAATAACTTATAAAGTGCATCCGAGCATTTTCGGATGCCTGAAAAATGGTGTCTCTTACAGTGTATCCCGTTGAGACAAATCTGTTAATGAAAATTTACCCAGTAACCTTGTGCCCTGCTGCTGACTCTATAAAACTGTGTGTGTGTCCTGTGATAAAATTGAGTTGCAACACATCTGAATGTATGCGTAGCAGCCACAAAAGTTGGTAAAGCAGTGCCGAGTCTCGCTCAATTCTTCAGACTCAATGCAAGCGATATATGTTGGAAATTGGAAAACGTGGCCACCATGATCAACGGCACCATAATTCAGGTTGCTGCCTTGCTTTCATGCAATATGTGGTAGTCATAGAAGTCAAGTCTATTTCACAAAACATTGGCTCGAACAACAATTTCTGCTTAATGAATTGTCATTGCTGCAAGAAAGTTATTAGGTATATTACAAAAATTAAATAGTACCACTTGCATTATTTTGCTGTCAACATTGATGTTCCAGTATTGAGAATGAGCCAGCCTGTGTCTTTCAATGCATCCTCTGCAGCCCTTGACGTTCTCTTTATCTTTGCTGACAGTTTTTTTTTTTTAAAGCATGGGTTTGTCTTGTTTCATCATGAAAATTTCATGACAGCAACTAGACCAAAAATTCACTCCATGTGTCTGCAAGAAAGAAGGATGGTGTTGTACAGTAAGGTTACGCTCGGGATTTTATTTACTCAATCACTAAGTCCAGCAGAAAGTGTAAAAAGTTGTCCATACTGGATTTCCTTAAATCAGCACCAAGTGGGGTCATTTTTATCAAGCCGTATCATAATGACTACAAATAACGTCCTCTATACTTTTTGGGGGCTTATTGGCTGTTAGTTCTCATTAAGGTTGTGTTAACGAAGAAAAATCTGGCAGATCACACGAAGTGTGAGAATCCATTTTATGCTAAACAGCATAGGCGTGCGCAGGATTCCCCGTCAGGGGGGGCGAAGGTTCATCGCAGTGCCCCCCCCCCCCTGTAAGTCAATGTACGAGGCAAAATTTGCCCCCCCCCCCTCTTGGGTGACTAGGGGGGTCAATGTATGGGGCAGATTTTGCGCTCCCCCCCTTAGGTTATTGGAGGGGCGGCCGCCCCACCTGTGCGCAGGCCTATGCTAAACAGTCAGCAAGTAGCTGCCCAGGTCCCATCTTTCTTGCTTTCAGCCAAGCGTTAAAAGCTAAATCAACGTGTTTGTGTAAGTTGAGTATAGTTGTGTGCATATAGAGGGCTTATCAGGGACATCGAGTTCACTCATGATCCGATGTGAGATCGCTACAGACATTAAAGCATATACATCAGTTTTATCGAAACAAAGTACACACTCAGGCGTGGTGATGTACATAGCATGAATAGCAGTTTTTGGCATATCCCTCTGGGGTCAAGCAGTGCTCGACCATAGCTTGCTGTGTCATAGGAGTACATATCTAATGGTAATTACATTTTTATCAAAGCGGTTAGCCATCACTACAACCACAGTTGATGTGGCCCCGACATGACTACTGTACAGTTTTTCTTTCCTTTTTTGTTCCGCAGCATCTTTAAACACTGGCGTGGTAGGATACTTGGCTGCCACATGGAATGCCTGGGTTCGATTCCGGTCAATGGTGTAGCCAGGGGGTGGCACACCAAGCCTATGCCCACCCCGAACTTTTTTTTCCCCTTGGGATACAGAGCACGAAATGACACTCGAGCGCACTTATCTGGCCAGACCCCATGTTGGATCAAGGAGGTGCCCCCCCCCCCCTGAAAAATATTTCTGCCTACGCCAATGATTATGGCTGGAGTCGTGATCCTTATTCTTTGCCTTTATTGAGATTTTTTGCGACACGGGCTCCTTAAGGCTAAACGGTGATTCACCTGTGGTGCATACCTGCATTCCATGGGCTGTGGTAAGCGGATATGTGCCACATGGGACTGAGAGAAAGGGTTTCATGATGCATTTGACAAGCATGTCACGTTATTCATGTCATGACCTTCTCTTGGCCACAAGAGCGCCGACCACAAGAGCGCCCAGACATTGGCGGCTTGAGATAAATAGATATATAGAAATGGTCAAAGTTTTCTTGGTCGGCAAAGAAATGCTTCACATGTAAAACGAGGCCTTCAAAATTCCCCTTCTTTCATTTGTCCAGCCATGGTAGCACGCATTTCAATAGTTGGCCAATGTGGAACACTAAGATGAGAAAAGATAATACTGAGCACTCTGATTGGCTTATCTGAACATTGGCATCATTTATGCTGCCGCATGGGACGAGTGCAGATGTTCTTGCTGTATCATCATCATTATCATTCTTGGCCTGTTTTTGTCCACTGCAGGATGAAGACCTCTACAGGTGATTCCAGTTCACCCTATTCTGCTCAGAAATCAGAAATGTTTTTATTTTCCAACGAAATTGTTAGGGGTGCTTCAGGCGAAAAGCTGCACAATACAGCTTGAATGTGCCTAAAGGCCCTCACATGGCAGCAGTAACACTAAAGCCAGCGTATATACACATGTTTAGCATATATCCATATATAGTACACCATTTTAATCCAACTAAAAAAGTGCAACATGTTGAATGACACTTGTGTTTTCCTACGAACACATGGTATTTAAAAATAACATAGAAATGTGATACATTTAGTGAGAAGAAATGTGAAAATACGTTGTCATACATCAGAAACAGTGGTATTTATAACACTAAGAAAAGCGCTGCTATAAACATGACTATGATGCACAATATGATGATACTTTGTATATTCAAACACTGAGTGTGAAATAGATATTACAACAGAAAGTGCGAAAAAGTAATAACAATTTTGTTTATATGTTCATTCCGATTTACAAAAGTACTCTCCAATTTGTTTGCGAGTCAAAGTATTTAGAATAAATCTTTCCCCTTCCAATTTATTTAAGATATTTCCCACCAAACCTAGGTGCTGAAATTTATGCTGCATGCTGGAGTTGTTTTCTAATGAAATAGTTTACTATATAGTTTCATCTAATTAGTGACTCAAAAAGTAATCCCTCAGTAGTAACAACTTGATGTGGGCTAGTTGGTTCATAATTAGAACAAAGAAAGTAACAGCGCAAATGAAACAAGGACGACAAAGGAACGAAGACCACGGGACAAGCGCTGTTACAAAGCTACCATGACATGTAATTCTTTACACTTTGTTAAATGCACCTCTGGTTGATGCCAAGGGTAAAACTTCGTGCAGGTGCACTGTGAGTGTTTGTGCTGACTTCAACAGGGATTTCTGTTGCAGATGTGTCCATTCCTTCTGCAGGGCATCATAGAAGTTGCACGCTTCGAACTTTGCCAGCAGCGCATCGTACGGGCCTTTTTTTAGACATCATTCGTGTGCTTGCCATGTTACATCCCAGTTTTATTCGTTATGAATTTAAGATTGTGACGGTCATTTGGCCATGTTTATGAGCTGCTGCTCTTGATTGGTTGTACTTGTAAATGTTTTTTAAATGCGAAGCATTTCTTAGCGAACTTCTGCGACTTTGAGCGTATCTATCTATCTATCTATCTAGCCGCCTACGACTTTGTGCTCTCCTGGCTGTTTCGTTAATCGGATGTATACCAAAATTCGTATGGTATAACATGATGGTATTACGAACATAAATGACAGGTCATAACATGAAAATCATGACACGCATGTCATGAAAAGCATGATCTACATTCCACGGCCTTGAGGCTCTTGTGGCCGTTCCGTTAATTTCGCATATACCAAAATTGGTATGACCTGACGAGAGTTCACGACGAACATTATGACAGGTCCTAACGTGCAAATCATGACACGCATGTCATGTGCAGCATGATTTACATGACATGGTCTCGGGGCGCTAGCGGCCGTTTAAGTGAGTGGATATATACGAAAACTGGTATGACGAGACATTTCTGTATGACGAACATAACTGGCACATGGTAACACGGAAATCATGACATGCGTGTTATGTACGACATGATTTACATGCCACTCTCATGGCTCCCTCGTGGCCGTTTCGCTAAATTGATCTACACTAAAACTGGTATTGCGCGATGTGACTGTATGAAGAGCATAAATAACAGGTGGTAGCATGAAAACCAGGACATGCATGTCATGTATGTCATGATTTACATGCCATGCTCATTGTGCATTCGCGGCCGTTTCGCTAACTTGATATAAACCAAAATTGGTATTGCGCGACGCGACTGCATTTCGAATGTAAATGAAAGTGGCAACATGACAATCGTGACATGAAAGTCATGTACGACATGATTTACATGCCGCGCTCATGGTGCGCTCGTGGCCGTTTCGCTAGATTGATATACACCAAAACTGGTATTGCACGATGTGACTGTATGAAGAACACGAATAACAGTTGGTAACATGAAAACCATGACATGCATGTCATGGTTTACATGCCATGCTCATGGTGCGTTCGCGGCCGTTTTGCTAGCTTGATCTACATCAAAACTGGTATTGCGCGGCGCGACTGTACGACGAACTTAAATGAGAGGTGGTAACATGAAAATCATGATATGCAAGTCATGTACAACATGATTTACATGCCATGCTCATGGTGCATTCGCGGCCGTTCGCTAGCTCGATATAAACCAAAATTGGTATTGTGCGATGCGACTGCACGACGAACGTGAGAGGTGGTAACATGAAAATCATGACATGCATGACATGTACGACGTGATTTACATGTCACGCTCATGGCGCACTTGCGGCGTTTTCGCTCGCTTGATGTACGGCAACGTTCGTATTGCGCGATGTGACTGTATGGTGAACATAGGTGACAGGTGGATACATGAAAACCATGATATGCATGTCATGTATGGCATGGTTTACATGCCATACTCATGGTGCACTCGCGGCCATTTGGCTTGTTTGATATATACCAAAATTGGTATTGCGCGATATGACTGTATGACGAACATAAATGGCAGGTCCTAACATGCGAATCATGTTATATACATGCCATGTACAGTATGATTTTCATGACACTGTCATGGTGCGCTTCCAGCCATTTTGTTAACTAGATATATACCAAAAATGTATGGCAAGACCCGAGTGCGTGATGAACATAAATGACAGGTCATGTGTTGTATATGCCTGAATATACGTTTCATAAGCATGGTATATACCAGATTGTGCATGCATGCATGCATGGCAAACATGGGATATATAGTGAACTAGATGCCATGGCATGAATGATTTCATTTGGCTCAATGACCAACAAGGCGATGTATGCAGCTCTTTGCTGGCTGCTTCGCATTACATCGATTCCCACAGTGCGTGGGATCTGCCGGATTTTCTTTAATATTTTCCTGTTTCACATCAACGTTCACTCATATTTTATTTTGTATGCTTCATCTGTTTGGAAATTAAGTGATGCTTTTACTTTGCTGTATTGTGTAAACATATGTATGCAAGAAAGTGTAATAGTTAGTTTAATGGGCTAGTGCTTAATGGAGTGGTTCAAATGTCATCATAGACAGGAGGAAGGGGGGAGGTGTTTAGAGGTCAGACCACCCCCTTAATTTTCTGAGAGCTGCATACCCCTCCCCCCCTCTTCATTCCCTTTCTACTTTTATTTTTACGTAGATGTTGCAGTGAACGAAACAACTAATCTTTTTGCTTTATTAAAGCAGAAAAGTGAGTAAGATATTGTTTGGGTGCAGGCTCTCTTTCTTCTTATTTTTTTTAATGGTGGCGTATAACACCCTCCTTAAAGTGTCTCTGGCTACACCCTAAACTCGAAGTCCATGCGGGGTGGATAAATCATGGCATTGGGTCACAAAGAGTAAAACAATGCTGTAAGGGAAACAATACAACTGTTAACTACAACTTACAACATTAATGAAGGAAAGGAGGTGACTCTTAAGGGCTCGTTTTTCCATTGTTAGACACAATATTACTGATAACTAACAGATAATAACGCCAAGGAAAGTGTAGGGGGTGTTATCTGTAGTATTTAGAATATAAATGTGAAGAAAGTAAAGTGGACGAAAAGATAACTTGCTGCCGGCAGGGACCGAACCTGCGACACTCGAATAACGCGTCCGATGCTCTACCACTGAACTACGGCGGTGGTCATCCTCCCGTCCACTTTATGGGGTATAAATGTGCATTTAAACCTAGGAGTGTTAATCAGTGCCAATCACAGCCATGGCGGCGAGTGCAGAACACTCTTTTTTTCTGCCTGTTGGCGTCACGTAGCACTTACAACATTATACATACAACATTAAACAATGCAACTGTGGTGGAATGTCAGTCACTATAATCATATCTACAGGCCCTTCAATCCATAATAAATACCTCTGACGTAGTTTTACATGAACCCTCACGCTTTTTTTTCCAAATGTCTTTGCCTGACACTCAGTTTTTCCATATGTTTTTGCATCCATGTTTTCACTAGTTATTTCAATATGTTGCTGCTTTGCTTGTATGAGTTTGTTGTATATATATATCTTTTTCCTATTATTTTAATTCAATGTTTTTTATTGATGTTCAGTTGTGGCATTTCTCTACATGTATTCGCTAACAGAGGCTTTATTGTTATTGCCGCAATGCCTCATATGTGTTTATTGTAATTATTTCTGTTTTATTTACTTGTACCCACTCCTGCCTAAGGTGTGAAGATCAGACCGGAAGTATTGTAATAAATAAATAAATAAAAAACCTTAAAACATTAACAAAGGCAACATATACAGAGATGCCTGTGTGCCACTTTCATGCAACAGGCCTAAGGCCTGGCCGACCACCGGACCATGATCTCTGGATTCATAGACCCTTCCACCTCTCACTGTTAGACTTCATAAATGACGCAAATTTGCATGTGTATTTTTGACACCACCTCTTATTATGCCTAAGAGCAACCTTTCAAAATATAAATAATAAAAAAGCTTGCCTGTTTAGGTATAGTATCAAAGCTGCATCCGAATTGGAGCTTTTTGTGTTGGAAGCAGGTGTTCACATGTGTTAAGCTCTACCGTATTTGTGTAGGGAGAGATGGGAACCCATGTGAGACGTATACAGGGTCAGCACACTGTCATCATTAAAAAAGCATTTGGCTTGGGTAGGCCAAGGCTACCATGTACTTAACTAACAAGTGCAGCAACTCTTGTTTGCCTGGTACTGCAGTATGATTTCATGTACTGTGTGACTCATGATTCGTATTGACTTCCTGTGGCTATGCAGGTTCCTCGTCTACAGCTTCCCTGGATCAGTACCATTCGCTCGTCTCCGTAGAAGACGGACTGCATTCCTGCCAACAGTGCACCTATGTGACCAAGAAAAAAAACAACATGGAGAGACACCTTCGCACACACACTGGCGAGCGCCCCTATCAGTGCCATCTGTGCCCAGCTGCATTCATTGAGAGCAGGAGAGTCAGAGATCACATTCGTACCCACACGGGAGAACGTCCTTTTTCCTGTGACCACTGCAGTGCATCTTTTTCAATGAATAGCACCCTCAAGGAGCACTTGCGCACTCACACGGGAGAACGTCCTTTTTCCTGTGACCACTGCAATGCATCCTTTTCAGTGAAAAGCACCCTCAAGGAGCACTTGCGCACCCACACTGGAGAGCGTCCCTTTTCATGTGACCACTGCAATGCATCCTTTTCAGTTAAAAATAACCTTGTGAAGCACATCCGCGCACACACAGGAGAGCGCCCCTTTTCCTGTGTCCACTGCAGTGCATCCTTCTCACAGAAACACCACCTCATTCGCCACACCTCAAGTTGTCATCCAAGCAAGACGTCCTAAAGGTCAGAGTCACGCAGACCTTTCTTTTTGTGAGAGGGATTATTGATTGAAAATTGTTTGTTGTGACCCATTATGTTCATCGAACGGTTGTGGATTACTCAGAAAGGGAGTTTCTTACAGTATATTGCTTGCATATCTGTCATTGCTAATGAAAATTTCTTAAGATCATCATGGCATAGCAGTTAAGTCAAGTGACTTAACAGCTACGCCATGATGCCGAAAGTTATTATCTCGAAGTTTGACAAAGCACAGCTCCCATATAAACTAACGCTGAGTAAGAACTAAACAATGAAATTGATAAAATTGAAGGGGGAACAAGAAATTTCGCACATGCCACTGTGGCTTGGCCTTAATTACGGACCTCCATTGTCGTTTCTAACTACCTATGCAGGGTGTTTTTTTTAGAAAATACAGATATTTATAAAAATTCTATGACAGTCACGCCTCTGTCATCTTTGCACACAAACTCTACGCTGAGGTGGAAAAGCTTTGCTGCACCTAAAGTTACATTCAAATGAGTAAGTTAAGAAAATTAATTAATTTTGTAATTATTAACTTTAGGGCTGTTGTTTACATGGAAGAGTTGTGGGATGGAAAAATTTGCCCATTTTTTAAAAAATGGCGAGAAATGCACGTAATTTGAGACAATAATCACTGATATTTAAGGCCTCATTATGGGCAAAAGAGAAACAGTACACCGGGCACGCAGAAAATCCGTCATCTCTGTCACGTCAGGGAAGCTCACGTGATAATTTTTGAAAAAAGGCGCGTCGCAGTAGAACATGGTCAGGAAAAATGGCAAGTCATCCCAAATACCCAAATGGACCTCTTATTCTTTGCGTTTGGTGTGTAGTGCTTACCTGTTTTTTTCGTGCTGTACCCAAGAAAACCACAATTCTCACTTTTTCTGTCACTGTACAGCTTAAAACTAGGCGGCAGCCACTGCGGTGCTACTTCTCGCAGACAAGCGAATGAGTTCTTTGCACTTCTTTCAAGTTTAACAAAGAAACGGATCAGCACTACGAGACCAGATGCTAAAAGTTTTCAAAGCCCTCCACTAAGGCGTCCCTCATAATAATATCGTGGTTTTTGGACGTGAAACCCCAACAATTATTATTAAGACTGCTATTGAACCACTCTAAACTGTTAGTATAAACAAAATTCATTCTAAACTAACAAGCACTTGTATTGCAACTGAAGGTTTTTTTTTTTTGGTGAGTGCACTGCTACAGCATTATGTAGACAACTGATTTTTTGGATCTTCTCCCTCTGTTAAATGGGGCATTGCTACCAACTGTATGAAATTATATGAATGTTGTAATATAAAATCGACTTCTGCTGTTGAACCACTGCGTAAAGGCAGGTGAAATTTGCAATGCTGTAGCATGTCTTGCTTGGTTCTTCGGACATGCGATGTCGAAAACAGAAAACATGGCCACCACGAACCGTTGGCGCCGTAATTCTTTTGGTCACCTTGCTTTCTTGCAATGTTGAGTAGGCAGGGACTACACCCAGTCATCAATGATACGTGAGCACTGTGTTGTCTACACCGGGATTCAGCAACACATTTATGATTAAAATGGCCAGCAGCGCCGAGTAATACGTCTGCATTATTGAGGAGACTATCGAACACCATTTCTGCTGTTGCCTTTCTCTAGAACAAAAGGAAAGACATGATTTCTGCACATCTCTAGGTCAGCTGCACAAGAAATCTTTAACCACAAACAAGGTCTTTTGGCTGTGGTCTTGCAAGTGACGGCTACAAAAGGCAATTAAACCTCTGTTGCAATTTCCGAAAGCTAACACACTGATCGACTGTGAGCACAGAACTGTTCCCCGTTGGTGGCATCAAGGGTGGCCATTTTCCTTTCCCCTCATACTTCTAAGCGAAGCTTCTATGAGTTACAGATTTCGGCGGCGGCATAGTTCATGAAAAACCCTGTGCCTACAGAAATGAAGGTGTACACAAATAGGCTCTCAAAGGTGTGCCGATCACATGCGCATTTGTATGCGCCATTTTCCAACGAATGGTGCTCTCTCAATCGTGGGCTTGTCGGCGAACAGCTGTTTCTGATATGTAAATCTGACCTTTTATTGAGGTTACTTGTGATTTCACGTAGCCACGTTTCATTGTTTCATGCATGACCGTCGCTGTAGCCTGTAAAAACAAAAGTGACGCGCTGCTAAGTGTGTGGTTGAAGGTCCAACTCTCGGCATGGAGAACGGAAAAAGGGCAACGGCTTCTGAATTTTTTCCCTCGTTCCCCAATGCAAATGATCTAACCATACTCAGTCCTGATTGACCTCCCTGCTTTTCTTTTATCTTTCGGCCTCAATTCGTTCTGCAGTTGTTGACAAACGAAAGAAGTTGGGAAAGTCATGGAAATAATAAATGCTTACAGCGGCAATGCCACATTTGGCTGCTATGAAGAGCATTCAAGTTTTCTTACCCATACCACTAAACAAATACTGGAATACTTTGAGGAGGAGTCATTTTGATGAAGAATGTAAACAGGTAGTAATTTCAGTACGAAAAAAAAGGTACTTTAGCCTGATGAAGTAAGTTAGACATGATTAAATAATTGTTTGTAATAAATGTGTGGGGTCACATTATACGGGTAAGTTTAACGGCCCTAACATGAATGTGTTTGCCCATACTGTATTTGTATACGGTACATATCATAAGCATCCGTACTCAATTACTATTTTCATTGTATAGCTGGCTGAAGTTGCAAATGTTCAAACAAGAGAGTAATTCAGTAATTACAAAAATGCAATATTTATGTTCAATTCTCCCGCTTGCATAAGTACCTCTGACCGAGTGTGGGTGGCAAATGTAGTCTTGAACATATTTCAGCGTGGTTGTAAAGTCAGCGTGAGTACCAAGTGGCAGCAACTCTCACCATTATCAATATGTTGCATTTTCTGGCTGCTTAGTCTCCCTGCGATGTTTCATCCCTTCAGTAGGTGTCGTTGACGCTACCGGCAGGCAGGCTTGCCATGCACATAGAACAGCACCGAGGCTAGGTGCACGACGGATGAATTAGTCTTGCCCTTATCTTGCTCTATTGTCAGGCTGCTCACATTGTTATTTTATGGTAGGTATTTTATGGTGGTCATGGTGTCCTATGGTAGACAGAAATTTCAGCAGGAGAATGCACCTGGTGTGTCACACCATGGCTAATACTGCAGCACCCACATTGTTGCATTCCTTGCCGCATGCGGTGCCCCGATTCAAGTGGCAGGCACTTTGAAGTGATGCCAAAATCGATCATGATTAATAAATTTCTTGAATACCAGACACAGGCTTCTCTCTCATTATAGGATAAAAACATCAAAAAACAATTTTCGTGTCACGGATTCTTTAAATAAAAACGAAAAAGTGTAAAAAGTCATCTCTACTTGATTTTCCGGCTCAAAACACCCGGTGTGGTCATTGTCATCAAGCCAGTGTAGCACCACTTCAAATAGTTGGTCAGCTTGGAGTGCGTTTTTTGTGACATATATTGCGTTTAAAATTTAAAGGAAAAAAAATAGTGAGACAGGACAGATCGCTAGACTTCAACTGTGTATTCTGTTTTGTCCTACACTTTTTTCCTTTAAATTTTTCACGCAAATAACTACATGTCGCAGAAAATACGTCAAAACCAATTAGCTCAACTGTCTTTGCTAAGAAGTGCTAAGCCAAGGAAACGAATACTAAGCACTTTGATTTGCATGACTTATCTGCATAGCACGAACATAAATTTCTACTGCATAGTTCCCACCAAATTCACTTGGTCTAAATTACATTATGCACTAGAGCTGTGTACTAATTAAATAATGCAACTATATGTACTTTTGTGTGATTAGTGAATGGAAAAGTAATCACTTAATTTCAAAGCTTCCAAGAAATGTAATTACAATTTTTAACTGCATGTCTGATTGATGCTAAGGGTGAAAGTCTAGGTGGGCACACCGTCAGTGTTCGTACTGTTTTTAAGAGTCATTTCTATGTTGTTCCACATTTGTCACTTTCTTCTACAAAGCATTCGAGAAGTGGCATGCTTTGAACATCGCCAGAATATCATTGCACCTGCTTCTTCTTAGGCATCATATTCATGTTTGTGCTTTTATGTTGCAATTTTATTCGTTATGAATTTAAGGTTGTGATGGTGATTTGGCCTTGTTTATGAGGTGCTCTACCTAATTGGTCGGTTCAAAACAAGTGAAATAAAGTATTTGCTTTTTGCCCTTTTTGTCCATTGAAATTTCGATGATAACAATGGAATCTGTTGTTTCAATCATTAACATAAAGTGATTATTGGTGTCTCTGCAGGTTCAGGCTCACTGGTTGGTAACGCATACTCTTGTATGTGCATATCTTTTCAACAATGCGCTTGTTCATGAAAGTGTGGCTCAGTGTGTGTTCTTTTCCGGGTCCTCTGTCTTTTGTGCTGTTTCGATTTCTAGTATGAGAGAAACGATTTTGTAGATAAGTTACCATAACCCCCTACAGTGGCATTTTTCTTTTGCACTGCATTACGTTATCAATGATACTGAAGTATGCTTACAGTTGAAATGTTGTGTTATGTCATTATTCTCTTTCACTATGCTGTTTTTCTTGTAAACCTTTGTGCCTGTGTTTTTGCATTGTGCGTTTAAATAAGTGCAAACTCGAAATTACGGGCACCAGCTAACTTCTTCCTTCTTGCAGTGCCACAGAACCAAAGAGTGGTCGTTTTAAATTCACTTGTGAGGCTGTATGTTCTTCCACCATCAAATGCGGCACCGTTGTTAACTTCTTCAATTTTTTTTCTTACATGTTTTATGATGTGCGATATTGATTTTGTTCTTATTCTTCGTTTTGTTTGTACCATTTTGCACTTTTGGTATGCTTATGATTTGAATACTTTAACACCTGAAATTATTGTAGTGCTTTGTTAGATTGGTAAACAAACTGCGCAGTGTAAGATACACAAAGTACTTTAATCATTTAGGCAGGTCATTATTGCTTTGCAAATGTGACTTCAGTGCACTGCCATTGTATCCCTTGAGGATAGTGATTAATGTAACTGATCAAGTGGAGTATCTATTGATGTGTGAGTTATAGTATAAGTGACTGAAGAGTTAGTATATTCTAAATGAGCTACATTTAGTACTCCACAATTGCATTTTGTTTTCATTCAAGCAATAGAAATTTTTAATGGAAAATGTATAATTACACCAAGAGAGAGAGTACATCTTTTGCTGAATGCAACAGAAATGTGGCTGTATTACTCGCTGTTGTAACCTTTCAAAATGTTTATTTCCTTTTTCATACTTTCCGGACTGTTTCATATTAACTTTCACTCGTATTTTATTATGTACAATTCATGTGCTTGAACCTCAAGTGATGCTCTTACTGTGCTGCATTGTGTAAACCCTTCTATGCAAAAAAATGTGTAATGATTAGTTCGATAGATTTTCTATGCAGCGATACTTATACAGAAAGAAATGGCCCGTTTAGGTAAAATATTGAAATTGCATCTAAACCAAAACTTTCTAATGCCAGCTCGTTTTCACATGTTTTAAGCACTGCTGTATTTATGTACAGAGTGGTTGGGATCATCTGTGAGACGTGTATAAAATGAGTTCACTGTTACAGCTACAGTAACATGTGGTTTGGATCAGAGTTTTTAACAGTACACTAGAGGGAAATGTGGAGCTGTTGTCTATGGGAGCTGCAACGCATGAAACTTCAGCCAGCATGGGCAGCACATTGATTTGAATAACATTCATTCTTTTGGCTCTGTGTGGCCTGCAGCTGCTTTGTCGCAAAACGAAGTTCAGCAAAGGTTCATCAGTCCCACTTTGCCACCTTCACCCCTTCAGACTCACCAATTCAAATCAGCTCACAGGGTTCACAGTGATTCGTTCTTTTATCGTAGACAAAAGCCAAGGCACAACAACAAACAATGCCTCAAGTGCGTTCAGAGTTTCTAGCACAAAGACTAGGCAAATCTATGTACTAACCATCGTTCCCATGGTGGCTGAATGATTGCAGCGCCGCAGTTCCCTCTGGTAAATATTATAGGAAACTGTGCAGTTTTGATAGGTGGAGGTTATCCCATATTTCACTTACAGCTGCAGCAACACTTCTCGATAGCCTGGTGCTGCACTTCAGTTCCACGAAGTGTGTGACACATGGTTTACATTGCATTACTATGCTTCCTGTGGCTATGCAGGTTCCTCGTCTGGCTTCCGCGGAGCAGTACAGTTCGTTCGTGTCCATGCAAGGCTCACTGCATTCCTGCCAGAAGTGCACCTATGTGACCAAGTACAAGGGGCACATGAAAGACACCTTTTCAGACATACGGGCGAGCGTCCCTTCCATTGCCACCTGTGTCCGGCTGCATTCACTCAGAGAAGCAGTCTGAGTGAGCACATTCGTACCCATACGGGAGAGCACCCCTTTCCCTGTCTCCACTGCAACGCATCCTTTCCAGTGAAAAGCACCCCCAAGGAGCACTTGTGCACTCACAGGAGAGCGTCCCTTTCCCTCTGACCACTGTGATGCATCCTTTTCATCTAGAAGTAGCCTCAGGCAGCACATCTGCACACACACACAGGAGAGCGTCCCTTTTCCTGTGACCACTGCAATGCGTTCTTTTCACAGGAAGGCAGCCTCGATTGCCACATATCATGTCGTCATCAAAAGAAGAAGCCATAAGGGACAAGGGTGCAGGTATTTTCCTCTGGGGCTTACTTGATTGATTTATTCACATTGGTGGTAGGTAACTACTAAAGCCTCAAAAAGTTTTGAGATCCTTCAGCTATTGATTTTCTCACTGTATATTATTGTTTACAGAAAAGTCCATCGTTGTTGATGAGAATTTATGGGCCTTGGTATTGCAAGACGTTAAAAGGTGTGGCTTTCTTTGATTTACATAGTCTTGTGCTGCAGTGCTAAGCACAAGAAAATGGACATGTTTAGTTGCTTTGTCTGTGAAAGAGTTCACCCATGTGTGTTATTCTGCTCAATGTAACCTGAATCTTGTTCATTTGCTCCTGCAGTGGAAAGTGAGCACGTCTCACTGACAAGCTTCTTGCAGCGATGAGAAGTAATGTACATAACAAAGAAACAACTATACATTTTGTTAGATCGCCTTTTTTAACAGAGTTTGTTCTGTAAACCTGCCACCACTATTTCAGTCTTAACGAAAAAAAACAATTGCGAAGTTTACATTTCCCTGTACTCGACCGGCTAAGTAGATGGGATAAACACATGAGATAAAAATAGGGATAAAAATTGTTTGTTTTTGGAAAATTGTGTTTATTGTATATGCAATATTTGTCATATTAAATATTTATATTTATGAGATGCTTTGGGGATGCTTTGAACTCTAGGAATCGTATGGCATATTTTGCCATCTACTCCTAAAACATCAATAGCTGCTCCTAACTAGCATTTTTTTCTGCTCCAAAAGTACTTTTGCTGCTCCCGAGTGGCACTTTTTCTCCTCCAAAATCTGCTCCAAAAAGGTGAAATGTCGCTTCCATCACTGCTGTCTCTTCTTTTAAGGTTGTCAACTTTGCAGCAGCTAAATTGTGAATTGTTGAGAAACAATGTTAGCGAGTCTGTTACTGTTGCTCCATGGATCGTATTGTTAAATATTTTCCATTCAATGAGCTTAGGTTAGGGCCACATCTGATCAAAAGTATTGACCATGATTAGCATAAATGTAATGAGAAAACTTGGCCAAGTTTGTCAATTCCTGCACAATTTAAAGGGCCTCTAAACCACCAACAGACGCTCGCCTGCTCCTCTCCGTGCCTTTTCTATATTGACAACAGCCGCATGACGTCGTTTGTGTGATTAGGTGACGTCGCGAGCAAGAGACGCTGTCAGTGGGCGAACAAGTGCCTGTTTTCTGCTAGCATATGCGCACGCTTCTTGCGTTTCCACCTCGGACGCTGAGGAAGGACACTCGGGGAGGTGGATAGACGAGCCGACGAACGCAGCCTAGCGAAGGAAAGAGCAAAACGAGGAAACGTGTGCAACGCCGCCAGCGTTCGCTGTAGACTCGTGCACAACTGCAACGCCACAACTTAATTTTGACCTCTGGGTGGTTTAGGGGCCCTTTAAAAGGACTGGAACACAATGCAGTATCCTCATTCTATTTTTTTGTATTAATATTTGATATATACATGCATACACACATACATAATATTTACTACGCGCACTGGCACATACTGCAGCCCCACTTTGTCAGTAGCAGTATTGTGAAAAGTGCTATTGCTCTCTGCCAACACCGACAGCACGTTTTATACGACATGGGCTCTTTAACTCTATTGCATTAAAAACAAAGCGCGCTGTGCAGGGACCCAGGCATACAGCGCAGGATATAGAAGTGGTAGGTAATGAGTAATGATCATAGGTTAGTTAGAGTGCATGTGAATCACTCTGAACGTTCAGGAAGCAAAAACAAAATTGGTCGCTGAAAAGTTAGTGACGTTTCACTCGATGAACGTGGGTGAGGCGTACGTGAATTGCTGCCATCCCCTTGTGCATTGCCCATAGGAAGTCTCTCTATGTTAACCAGGATGGCTTTCACATACTCATGATGGCGATTTGACAAATATATCATTTACGCTTGCATTTAAAAGGCGTTGACCTGCTACCCCTTTATCCCAGCACTGGGAAGTATGTTTGGGGTCATCGAGTGAGATGTGTTTGTTTTTGCTTGTGCAATTATAGACACTACGGTACTTAATGTAATTAGAGCACGTATGTTATCACCGCCTACCCGCATTGTTGTTGGCTCACAAGCGCCTCTTTCGCGACGCTTCATCACTACGGTTTTCCCCTTCTCTGCTTTGCACCTAGATGGCGCTGCTTGTGTGGACACACTCTATGACGGCAATTTGGCAAATGGGGCATTCACACTTGCACATAAAAGCAGGCGAACCTAGATGTCCTCAGGGTAAACAATAAACTTAAAATTGTCCTTGCAAGCAAATGCAAGGATTTAGAACAATTAAATAAGACACATCAAGGAATGAACGAGTAGGTAGGCTCTCCCAACACGAAAAAGAAAAATCGCCGACGATTATGACGCTCTGCGAAATTTGAGCACAGCAGGATTTGAGCATCAATGGCACTGTGCCTCTTCTCAAGGAGTTTAAATCTAGCAATAGCCGCAGACCGAGCACTTCCACCCGTTGCATCCAAACTGCAATATTATTTTTTTATTTTTTATTTCAAGAAACCCCTAAAGGCCCTCAGTGGGAGGGTACGTATTACGTAGGGGGGTAAGAAAAGAAGATACAATGAAATAGAGACATAGCAAGAATAAAAAATTGCAGACAAAACAAGACTTGCTCAAGTATAACGAAGAAGGCAACGCAATAACGCAACACATATTGAAAATATTGAGATATATAAACACGCAACGCGAAATAACAGAATAACATAACAATAGAACACACGCACACAAAAAAAGGGTTATTCAGAACAGAGCAGACACTGAACTTGGTTGTTCTTTAAAAGTTCGTTAAATTTCGAATTGTTGCTTTCTATTGCAATATTTCGAGGCAGCTGGTTCCATTCAATGATGGTTTTTGGAAGGAACGAATTAGCAAAAGATGAAGTACAACATGTGATGCGTTTGATTTTGAGAGGGTGATCACGACGTGGAAAAATGGCTAAGGGTGACTGAAAAAAATCGTCATGAAGCTACGGATGACGATAAATTCTATGAAAAAGAGATAAACGGGCCAGTTTACGACGGGAAAGGTGCACGAGCTTTTAAGGCAATGACGCTAGTGAAACATGAGTAGTACGGTTCTGCAGGGATTCTATGTTACCAATGATATATGCTTGTTCCGGGTCCCGCGTACTCAATTTTAGGGCGGGTTAGGGTAAATACACGCAAGTTTTCGCACATGCGCAGGAGCATATGACGCAGATTACGTTTTAACATACCGTACAGGGGTGAGACAGCTGCGCATATTGCGCATTTTTGATACAGTTCCGTTTTCCTGCGCCAAGCTGCTCCAAAAGCATGAAAATCGCAATAATTGCGCCGAATTGCTCCAAAACAGCCTCGAAAGCCAGAATTTCGATGCCCACGTCTGCTTCGTGGGGAAAAAAGGCTGAGTTGACAACATGATTTTCCAAGTTGCGGCTATAGCAGCGCTCAATGGTATGCCAAGAAAATGGGACACTCGCAAAACGCGAGACTCGCCCAACCGTGTTTCTATGCCCCTTTTCTAATGGGGGCTCCCATGATGCCGCCATAACCTCCTCATGGGTTGTTGTAAATATGCGTGGTGCCCCAAAAATGTTCTGCCGTGCCCCTATAGCGCGTGCTGCTGCTTCTCGCTAGGCTGTGTCTTCTGGCTCTATCAAGTGGCATGCATAGCGGGAATGGCTCTCAGGTTCTTCGTTGTGCGTAGCGTGTTCCTCCGGTCGCAATGGTTTTCGCGTCGACGCTGCTGCGTGTGGTCACCTACGCGCGCGTTGGCTGTGGGAGTGTTTTTACCGTTACGACCCATACTGTGCACGGGAGAGGCATCACCGTTGTTGCATCAACGCGGCGACAACTAGCTTCCTGTATGCGGCGCACATCTCCGCGATGCTCTGGCGGTTTTTCACGCCGAAGCCGGCAGCGGTTCGCGCCTTTGTGTCGTTCCCCAATAAAAGCGTGCAGTACGGTTACAACGGTGCTATGCACGCAGTACCGTACGCAATAGTCAGTGCGAGATATACCTTTAGTCAATGCGGCAAGGTATCTTGGCGCCCTCGCCGCGCTCTTGAAGGCGGTCCCGCACGAGGGGGCAACGAACGGTGGTAGCGCGCCTTCGTTCTCGCCTGTTCAAAGCGTGCAGTAGGCTTGACGCTACGCCAACCGCGCGGCCGTGCTGAAGGTGCTTATTGTGATGTCCTCCTTACAAACACTGACCTACAGGAAGCTCTGGAGAAGCTTGAAAAGCTAAATAAGCAGATCTACATAAAAATCAGTTTCACCGGCCGCAAGTGAAGCAATGAATGCGATAGCATCAAATTGTAATATACGAAGCAAGGCTGGCAGCTATACTAACGCTTATGAATCCGATGTCGCGTAGCTACAAAACGCTGGTGTAAGAGAATACGGCTGCTCAAAGGAGAGAAGCGTTGAGATCGCAGCATCGCGACCGCGCCCTTAAAGTCAAAGTCCACAGTTGCTGCTCGAGCGACCCCCCCCCCCCCTCCATCCCTCGCGTTCCTTCGTGCTCCTTCAAGACGGGCGGTGCGTTTCCTCTTCCTGAGTAGCTATCAACGGCAGGCCTGGCATGCGGTGTTATGTTATTGCATGCGCCCTCCGTGCAACGGGGATCGGTCGGCTCTTTTCATCTCTGCCTCAGCCGCGTTCGCCTTCGTCGCCCTCGTTCGCGCGCTTTTACCCAAGGGTAAAACATGCGCGGGGGATGTCATCGATTTGGACTTTATACGGAACATGACTGCGATGCCGACGGCAAAAACCTGTTCAAAATGTCCATATAATTGCTATCGCAATAAAAGCCAAAGCAGTAATTTGCTAAATTATATCACTGATCTTAAAAAGGCCTATTGCTATGTAACTGCAATTCTTCTGGAATTGTTGTTGTTTTTTCATATTTTTAAGAAGTGAACCTAGTTTGCAGAACCTTTCATTTTTTAATTATTTCATGCGTTTCTTACTCGGGCTAGATAGGTCGCATAGTATTTAAAGAGGTAGATACCAGGCGATATTTTCTTCAAAGGCTGCTTCAATGTTATGTTTATCCTATAGGTCAATTTTAAATATGTACTTGTCCCCCCAAGTTGATACAAATCTGTTTTTCAAGCTCCTGAAATGACATAAAAAATTCCGCTAACTGCTCCAAAACAGGGTTATTCTGCTCCAAAATCGAAATTTTGCTGCTCCAAAAACTGCTGCCAAATCAATCTCAGCCGTCTCACCCCTGCATACCAAGGGAGCGGTTAGCAGCTGCAAGAATGTGATCGAAGTGACAGTTCCAGGATAGGTCGGATTGGAGGTGAAGTCCTAGATATTTGTATGACGTAGCTAGCTGACTCAACGGGTGTGTGATTAAGTGTATATGTGGTCGGTAGGCGCCTAGAATTTCGTGTAAATGAGGCGAGTTTAGTCTTGGAGTGATTTAGCTTCATTAGCCACGATGAACACCATGAATTGATGGATTTGAGGTCAGATTGCAGGGATCGGTGGTCACTTTTGATGGCACGATACACAATGCATTCGTCAGCGAACAATCTAATTTGGGAAGAAATGCCATTAGGTAAATCATTAATGAATATTAGAAAAGAGCAGAGGGCCTAGCACGCTCCCTTGTGGTACACCGGATGAGACCTGCACCATTGGAGAGATTAGAGCCGTTAACGGAGGTGAATTGAATGCGAGAGGAGAGGAAGTCTTTAATCCATGCTACAACCTAGGAGTCAATGTTGACATGCGTTAACTTAAGTAGCAATCTATGGTGAGAGACACGATGGTGAGGGACCGTGCGGTGTATGCGTAACTGTTAGTTACTTGCAAAACTATGAAATAATTATGAAGCTCGATACTCTGGGTTAATTTCGACCACCTAGGTACGGTTCTTTAACATGCACCTAAATCTAAATACACAGATGTTATTGCATTTTGCCCCGATCAAAATGGGCACAGCGGCCGAGAATGAAATACACCTGTGACCTCAAGTTTAGCAGCGCGACACCTCGGCCTGCTAAGCAACGAAGGTGGGTTCAGAGAGATTGAGGCAGCAGTAAACAAAGGCAGCAACATCAAATCAGCTAAAAGAAAACTATAGGAAGTATTTAAATGCGTGCTGCAAAGGATAAGCAGGGAATTGATGTTCAGAGTTTCAGTGACCTTGTGAGGCTGACAAAAGACATTCCGTATTAACTCTATAATCTGCAGATCAGTCCTCCAATGTTGAACAGGATACTGGAATTAAACCTATGTGCAACTATTAATTGATAAAGTTAGTATTAGGGGCCCCACAAGACGTATAGTGCGGAGTTATGTACGACCAGAGAATTTAGATGGTGTATGCGTAACTGTCACTTCGATGAAGGATGGCGACTATTCTTCGTTTAAATTAAGAATCTTGCAGCAGTCCGTACATAATTTTCTAATCTGTTACAACTGTACCATTGAGTTGGAGAAATGCGAACATTGTTATGCACAAAGAAAGGGCCGAGATTATCAAAAAAATTTCGGGCAGTTTGCACTAAGTTGCGTAAAGCTTGGCACAGCGAAGCACACCGTCACCACTTGTACTCCACATCAACCAACACGTCTAGCTTCGAGATGCACTCCTTGGGAGTACGCACCCAGGCTATGCACTGTAGAGCAGAGGTTGCGCGCGATGTCTCCGTTGGTGGGCGTAGCTTAGCTACTGCGCAAGCGCGGCTTGGCCAGGTGGTGCAGTATCTGGTAGCTAGACGACGCGATGCTTGCTTCCTCTTTCTTTCTATCTTTTTCTTTCTCTCTTTCGTTGATGTTCTCTCCATCTCTGTATATTTTTCTTTCTGCATTTCTTTTGCTCTTTCTCATTCTTTCTGTGCTGCGCTTTACTCTCTCCCCTCCTTTCCCTCCTCACCATCACATCTCTACTCGTCACGCTCACTTCCCTTTTCCACCCCCTTGCTACACTATACTATACAAGGCTATGCTATGCCCTGCTAGCGTGCCTAGATAGCCGAGTGGTTAGGACGCTCGCCTTCGGATTGAGGGTATGCGGGTTGGAACCCCGCCTCGAGAAGATTTTTTTTTTCGGCTAGAATTTTCCTCTTTCTTTACATCTTTCTTTCCGTCTCTCTGTTTGTTTCTCTCTCTGTACTCATTCTCAGGTAGCCGCACAGGGGCATATACCCGTTAAGATGATGATAGTTTCCTGCGATCAACTCACAAGGAGCTATTTCTTGGACAGCTTCGCTGTTGAAACTTGAAGAACCAAAGCTCGTCAGCTTACTTTCCATATTGTACGAAATATTCATGAAGGTGATTTTAAATAGGATGAGAGGAACAAATTTGTCAACCCGGAGGTCAAGCTGGTTTTAGGAAGGTGTACTCCACTATGGATAACAGCCGCGTGATCTATTGGGTAATTAAGATATCTGCTGAGTACAACAAACCCTCTTATATGGCTTTCATGCATTAATTACCACGAGACGTTCGAATCCGCAGTCTTGGAAGCACTCGGGTTGCTTAAATTATGGGAATACCATAGCCAACAGCTACACAGCTTCTCCACAAAAAAATAAAGCAAGAACAAGAAGATTGTGGTGAAAAGAACCTTCAGGCAAGTATGGAGACAATCTCTCCAATGTTCACTGCATGCTTAAAGTATTCAAATCGCCATATTCTGAAGAAACTGGAATGAAGATTAATAGATAATGTCGGGAACATATGGTTTCGCAGAAAGTGACCACACTTTCCGGCTTCTTTCATTTTTAGACCGTTTGGGAATATGCTGAACGGTAAGACGTAGGGTACATTTGCGAGTAGAAACAGTGGTGTGACAGGCTAAATCAAATTTACCCAAGAGTGGACAGAACGCTCAGTAACAAAGAGTTTAGGTTATGTGGAGGAAATCGCAGACGCGGGTTTTTCCAAACCTCGTACTCTACATCAGGTCAAAAGTGCAAATTTTGTGCTAGCAGATTTTGTCCACATAATGTGGACATGTCCGACTAAGTTCATGACATTTCGCGCACACTATAATGCTGCAGCTGCAGCCCAGAACCCAACGTCCAGCAGGACATAATCGGTCACGCCCTCACTTGCTGTGTCTCAAAGGATTCCAACGGGGGAGAGGGACTTTTCTCATGACGTTCATTGAATGGTGTTTTAATTAAGTCGTCTCTTTCTCTTAAGGAGAGGAAACACGGTTAATTGTTTGTTCAGCTAGCCCATGAGGGAGCACGGCGCAGCCACTCGACTACCGCTTCGGTCGTTTATGCGACGTCTTTTGCACCTTCAGCAGGGTTATGGTGGCTAGTAGGGTGAGCTAAAGTCCTTAGATTTCTCTCTTTTCCCTAGATTTTTCCCGTTTTGCCTAAGTACGGACGACTGTTTCCTCTCCCGGCCCTCTCTCACGCGCAGACGGCGTCTGCCGCCATGTTCTTCCTAGCTTGGAAGATTTACAAAGCTACGTACGTCTAAGTACGTACATTAGCCACGCACCTTTCAGCGGACACTATGCGAACACGCGCCTTTCTCCTCCCGCTAATCCCCCGTCATTAGTGAGCGGGGGGCGGGGGCGTTTCACCAGGTGCGGGGAGAGCGTTAAGGCCGTTTCACATGACACAAAAGAGAGCGATTTTCAGGCTGCGAATTCGCTCGCAGCGAAAAAAACGGCCGATCGCTCTCGCCGCAGCGGTCAGCGGCGAGCGACCAACATGTTGGAAATTTTTCGCTCTGTTCGCAGCGGCGGAGCGATTTTTCAGTCGAGACCCGTCGAAATTGCGCCAACCCGGCCGAGCCGTCGAAATTGCGCCAAGGAGTTTGTTTTGGTTATGGCCGTTGTTGCGTATTCTCAAGTGAATTTAGATTGGAAAGTGTTTTTAAATGACAAAACACGCGTGCTCTTCGCTACCGGTGATGAAAAGTTAAGAATATCATAACGCACAGATTGTTACATTACATTCGAAAATTATGCAGTGTCTGCCACAAACAACGGCAGTAAGCAGCTTTGCGCGCCGCGCCAGTCGCAGAGCGAAAATCGCAGAGCATTCGCAGTCCATGTGAAATGAAACCGCCATTAGCGGCGGTTGCGAACAGAGCGAATAGAGCGAACCGAGCGATTTTCTTCGCTGCAATCGCGGCATGTGAAACAGCCTTTAGGAAGCACATGGCTGCCGAAAACGAGCGTTAGTGAATGAGAGTTGTCGGCAGCGCTTCGATGATTGTCAGTACTTGGCAAGGAGGAGAAAAAAATCTAGGGAAGAGACAAAAATCTAGAGACTTTACGGTGAGCCAAAAGACTTCCTGATGATGCGAGATAATGCGAAAGTTTTGCTAAATAGAAAGCTTGGATTCCATACGACATACACTCTAAGGCCATGAACTGTAACTCGCATACTATTGGTGCAATATTAATATATACTTGCTTCATTGTGCCACAACACTCCATGAGAATAGGAAACAGAAACAGGAAATCGAATAGGAAACCGAAAGTGCGCGGCCATCACTCACGAGACGGCGCAAAAAGCGCGCGGAGCGCTTGGCGCGGTTTGTTTTTTTTTCACGAAGAGTTGCCGCAGATGTTCTCTAGTGCCGCTTTCGTCTTTCGAACTCATAAGAAGAGATCATTTTGGACGTAAGTCTTGTAAAAACTGGTGTTTGAGGTTCAGGAGATCTGCCCGAGTTGCTGGACTGACTCGCGAAGGCGTTGTTTGTACTGTGAGTAACAACTTCCGTCGTAA
This sequence comes from Rhipicephalus sanguineus, assembly GCF_013339695.2. Classification (NCBI taxonomy): domain Eukaryota; kingdom Metazoa; phylum Arthropoda; class Arachnida; order Ixodida; family Ixodidae; genus Rhipicephalus; species Rhipicephalus sanguineus. The sequence goes on from NC_051185.1 coordinate 58,186,865, forward strand.
TAGTTGCGGGATGTCAAACTAGTCAAACGCACACATGCATGGTTGCACACGATGGATGGCATGGGGTGATAAGGTAACGTACGTACGACTCTGGCGTAGTGACGTACCACTAGTGGCGTTGTGGGGAGGGTGCTGAAGATCAGCTTCCCACTGCACTACTGGAATGACTGTTTTTCTTTGCCACGACTACAAAGAACTGATATATGCTGGTTATTTCATGTTGTCAAGGATGGTGTGCGTGCGTCGTTATATTCTGGAGCACAATAGTTTATTTCCGGCTATCTGCACGCCTAATGTTCAGCATTTATAAGAACATAATCTTTAATGTTTATTGCTCAGAACATGCAAATGTGATGAGTGAGAGCATGCGGAAAGGTGATGTACACCTGAGGTGTGGTGTATGTACTTTTGCATATACTGTTCCTTGCATGTTGTGGCATACGATGCAGCTCTGTTTATAGATAACCTACAATGCTAAGCGGGAGCCCAAACCCTATACCGCACAAAAATAGTTCTGATGATTTTTTTTTTTTTTTACAGAGACATTGAGCTGGTAGTGTGAGACATCATTAACAGATTAAAAGCATTCTGCATATAGCGTGTGTAGTAACTTACGAGGATTTAGAAATGCGCTTCACCACCGATTGTAGTGTGTCGGCACATTGACTATTCAGCCATGCCAGCCTTGGAATGTTCTTTTCCTCCACGGACTTGGCATTTGGAATGTAACTTGTGTGACCAACCTGCATGGCTTCCTGGTGCTCGCACTGGCCAGCACAGTGGAGAAAAGGCAAATGGGTTCATGGTGGCACTTAGTAAGACAGATCAACGAGGCAATTACGAAGCATGCCTTCCTTGATCCATGCCGTGCAGGTGGAAGACAAAGCTTAGACCTTCCACTTGCCAAAGAATTGGAGTAGAAGTACAGCTTCAGTGGAGGGCACCCTCCAATGGTGGCTCCCTTGATACAAAACGCCTTGCTTAAAAAGGCCCTGCAACACTTTTTCAGCATGGTCAGAAAACGCTGCCGATTGGCAGTGGTGGCTCCTGAGAACACGCGAGTCAAACATTATAGCACAGCACGCGGCCTGGAATTTGCAATTAATTCTCAGTCGGCTAGAAGTCGCCCCCTCTTCTTGCTACAAATGATGCCATAAACCCAAATGACCGCACCATAAACTGAAAGTCCATGGCTATTGGCTGATTTGAGCATCGCGAGCTGCACAGTTAGGGCAGCGACCATGGGATGCCGCCACTTGCCCACGTGCGCACTCGTGGTTACACTGAAAGTAAGCCGCGCGTTCGAAGAAAAAAAGAAAGCGAAGTGCTCAAGGTCATGACGCGCGCTGATGAATGAATGTGGCTTCTTTCCCCCTTGTCATCCCCCCATTTTGTAGCTTTCAGCGCACTCGCTGGTATGAAAGGAACGAGAACGTGCTTAAAGCCCAAGGCAAGTCTCTCTAACTCTGCTCGTACGTCACAGATTCTAAATATGTTTGCGGCAGTCGATTCGAGAGGCAATAAACTCCCTTAATGAAGCCATTCGTTGATTACATGGAAAAGTGTTGCAGGGCCCCTTTACAATATGGTGTGAATGATTCACTACGGTTGTAGTCTAACCTTTCACGTATTTATTTTGAAAAGTACACTTCAGGGACCACTTTTGTCCTTTTTCCTTTTATGTTGACAAGGTTGGAGGGCAGAGGACAACAAGACGCTTTGCCTATGTATAAAGATGTTCTTTTGCTTTCTTTGCCATTTACCATCAGACCTTTGTGCTAGAACAGGGTAGTGATGGCATGTGTGGCCAAGGTTAAAGGGGAAGTCCGGCATATTTTTGACAATGTCAGGATATTTCCGTTTTCAAATGGTATCGATAGTTCTGTAACAGCTAGAGTAGTTCAGTTTGCTTAGATCTCGAGACTCGTCACTAATTTTAGATAACCCAAAAACTATGGGTAGAAACCGAAACGCATAGCCACTGTAGTGTAAACATAATTCATCGAGGGACCAGATAGTGTGCCTAATAGCAGAGAGCCACTTCTCTAGAAAAGCATTGTTGGAGGGAAACGAGTGACAATAGACGCCTTAGGTCTTCATTGTTCTGTTCTTGGAACCTTCACTGCAACACCAGCTCCCACCAACTGTTTTTTTACTGCAAACAGTGTGACTTACAAACCGCACAATTATCTGTGGCGGCCATCGTCTCTTTGGAGAAAGAGGCAGATCCGTCTGCTTGGGGAGACGGGGGGAAATAGCGAGACAGAGTAGGATACAGCTGTCTTGCAGCGGTCCACTGGAAACTAGCGTATAACAGCACTGCAAAATTTTATTTGAAACACTGTGGTGAAACACTGTGGTGAAATTATGGTGAACGATTTAGGGTTCTACACACTCTACTAAGGAAGAGGGCGGCATTCAAAGGCTTGATTCAGGAACTGGCTACCAATCTTTAAAATTCATTTTCAGAAAAGCTAAATAACTTGCGGTCGCATAGTTTGTCACATATCAATGTTGAAAATTTTATTGAGAGATAGACGCACCTTTATTCTATAACCTTGCTGGTTAACCTTGCTATAACCTTGCAAGGAGGTGGGAGCTAGGAGACTAGCCCCACCAGAGTGTCCCTTCCTCAGGTGGTGACCGGCCGGTCGTCGAGTCTTGTCGGTGTCTTCAGACAGCCCAGTGTTGGTCCTCCGAGCACACGCTGAGCAGCACAGCGTTTCACTGCTTGGGTATCGTTATTTTACCCACATAATGTGGTTATGTTATGCCCACATAATGTGGTTGAGGTTGGTGTGAGCTGCCCCGCTCGCTTTGCAACTGAGATTAGTGGACATCAGAAAATCGTTGGAGTTCCCCCTTCTAGCACAAACCAGTCTTCAATATTGCGCTATGTGTCATACACAAAGCTGCATAGCATTTCATGCTGTTGACACTGTGTATCATTCTTCCAGCATCAAAAAAGATGGGGTCCACGTTGCACTCTGCCATTGGGCAAGCTGTGCTAAAAGCATCTGCTTCAACGTGAAAGCAAAAGAGACGCACAAGGGTGATAAGTTGTACTGCAGTCCTCGTGTTTTTCCACAACTAAAAGAACTTGAGCCATGCCTGCACTGGTTACTGGTTTAGTTTGCTAATTAAAACAGCACAAAAGATGGGAGACCAAAGGAAGAAGTACACTGACAACAGCACCAGCTTGCGTAAGCTTAGTTATTGTGCCTTAGTGGCAGCTGCCAAATGAAATCACAAACTGATATGGACAATATATTGTAGAATAACCTTCACTGATGTAACCCATCTGAGAACAGATACATCAAAGGCAGTGGAGGGGTACACTAGCAAGTGGATTCAGGAGGACAGGCAAGTTGGTTGAAGTTGGACATTAAAACTGTGCAAAAGATGGCAGACTGAAGGAAGACGGACACTGACAACAGTCCTGTTGTCTGTGATTCTTCTGCTGTTCTCCTGTTTTGTGTGCCCCTTTCAATGACAAGTGTGTGGTAACAGCTCGCCTGGTACAATACACTTGTGAGATGCAGCGCGTCCTGTGAGATGCAGCACATCATCATTGCTGGGACTTTATGAAGAGACTTCAAATAGGCCCAGCAAGATTGTGAAAAATTGTCGGAACTTAATTTACTGACGTTAACACCCAATGTGGCAATTGTTATCAAGCCTTAGCAGCACTGGTTTGAATAGTCGAACAATGTGGAGCACGAAGATGAGGAATTATACTAAGCATCTTGATTTGCTGAAGCGAACATTTTCATCCTATATCTTGCTGCATGGCAAAACTGCTGATGTTGTAATGTATAATTTCCGCCATATTGAAGGGTGCAAATTTGTGTCGCCCACAAAATCTTGTCTCTTCAATAATGTAACTTGTTAAATCTAATTAGTTGCTGAAAAATAATCACTCATTTACAAAACTTTCGTGAAATGTAAGTACAATTTCCTCACTAAATGTCTGGTTCATGCAAAAGGTAAGAGTATACGTGGGTGTACTGTGAGTGTTTGGGCTGTCTTTAACAGCAATTTATGTCCTTTTACAGGTCCTCCCTTAGAGCGTCTGAGAAGCTGCATGTGTCAACGATGCATCGCACCAACCTGCTGTTAAAAATCATTCCCTTGTTGCCCTGCTAAATTCCAATTTTATGAATTGAAGGTTGTGATGGTGATTTGGCCACATTGATGTGCTGCCTGATTGATTATTTTGAAACAAGTGAAATCTTTTATATACTTTTGGCGCTATTAGTATATACTGAAATATAAAAAGAAAGATTGGATTTCATTATGTTTCAATGAGTAGTGTAAAGTAATTATGCCAGTCTCCGCTAGGCATTGTTACAGGTCCGGGAGTTTTTAATGCACACTCTTACATTTGCATGTCTATTTAACAGGGCCCATGTTTGTGAAAGTGTAGCTAAGAGCAGCGATTTACTAGATGAGTTTCTACAAGCCTCTGCTGTGGCATTTTTTTGCACTGCATTATGTCAAGAATGTTATTGAAGTAAGCCGTGAGTGTCAGCTTGGGTGGGGCCAAGTGCTGGTGTGACTTGAGGGGGGACTATTGCCCCTTTTGCACCCCCCTGCCGACGCCCATGAAGTAAGCTTGCAGTGAAAATCTTGTGTTGCATCATTATGCTTTTCTTCCTATAAACCTTTGTGCCTGTATTTTTGTGTTGTGCTTTCAAATGAGCACATTTCGAAATTATTGTTGACCAACAAATAACTCCATTGTTTATTGTTTATAGCGCCACTAACCGAAATACAAAAATATTTTAAGTGCACTTAAATGTGGCTTTGTTCCCGGCCGTGGCGGCTGCATTTTCGATGGAGGGGAAAATGTTTGAGGCCCGTGTGCTTAGATTTAGGTGCACGTTAAAGAACCCCAGGTGGTCGAAATTTCCGGAGCCCTCCACTACGGTGTCTCTCATAATCATATCGTGGTTTTGGAATGTTGAACGCCAGATATTATTATTATTAAATGTGTCTTTGTTCTCTTCCATCATCAAACGTGTTTCCATTCTCACTGTTTGTAATTTTTTTCTTTACCTTTTTTAGGACATTGGATCTAGTTTGTGTTTTTTTTTTATGCTTACATATTACTTGTCACTGCGCTTGCTCATGATAATAATACTCTAACGCACATAGACATGCGCAGGGTTCTATTTTATTCTGACTACCGCACCCCTCCCACCCCCCTTTGTTTGAGTTCAAATGACAACAAGCTTCGCAGTGAATGCAAAAATGAAAATGAAGCGATGACGTGCTTCACGCGATGGCCTGCCTTTCTTCCCTAGTTTTCCTAGGACCAACAACCTGCATGGCCAAACGTTCCACTTTAACATTTGTTAAGAATTTTTTGTAAAAAAATACTTAATGAAAATATTTGTAGCAAAAACGAGAAAACTCCGTAAAAACATCGATGCTGCTTTGCACCAACGCAATCTAAAAAAAATTCCAAATATACATTTTAAAGAAGAAGGCTATATACAACATTACTGCAAATATGAACTTTCTATCTGCAAAACTTAACTTTATACAAAAAAAATGTTAGCCATGGTGGCTATCGTGCCACCGCACAAAGCAGTTGCGTGATGTGGTGAAGCACAAGTGTGCGGAGAAAACGTTCGTTCTTTGTTCAACTTTCCGTTCTTGATAGCACAGTTTGCAGTTCCTGTATCTTTGTAGCTTCTGGGGCTTGTGCTGTTGATCCTTAGAGGCACTTGTAGCGGGAACAGCCGCAGGAGCCTTTGGATGTTGTTGCTCATCAAGTTCCGGGGCTACTTGACGCACTTTCACCATCCGTGCTAAAGTCTGATGAATCAAAGTCATCTCCCGAGTAAACAATGATGGGACAGTTTCAACTCTTCAGATGATGGGGGGGGGGGGCTCCTTCTCTGCTTCTCTCGTATGCACGCCTATGCTAATGCAGAAAGTGCATGTACTCCTTTAGAGGGACTGATAACTGGCCACAATGTGTGGTTAGATCCTCGTAGAAATGAAAAGACCGTGAAATATAGTGACAGATTCCAGCATCCTTTTCGCATTGTCAGTAGGGTTTATATTTTTAAATCGTGTTTAAAAGTAAGAAAAAAAACGGTATGTCGCACAGCCTAGCGGAAGAGCCTTGAAGCTGGATTATGGAGCGATCACTTTGCTGTACGTAGTCACGTATAGTCTAGTGTTGCCATGTGCGCCCTAATTAATCCTGAAAATTCAAGTATGTATGTTATTATCTATCCCCGCTCTATTCTGTGCTGCTTACGAGGTAAGAGGAGTTGCACGGTGAGAAGCGATGCTGCCTTCGCGCCAGCCAGTGGAACATGTCGAGCCACGGCGCATGCGCAGTAAACTGCCGCACTCGAACGCGAACCGCTCTTGCGCTCACTGTTTTGCAGCATGTGTTGTCACGTATGTATACGACCTCACATTCGCCGCAGATAGAACAATTCTGATTACAAATGTTTCGCGGCGTTTTCCACGTTACCGTTTTGTGATTAGACACTGACCGGTAAGCTTTTCGTTACGCTAAAGAAAATAGGTACCATAAAAATTGGTTGTCGGTCCCTTTAAGTAGATATAGTGCATTGTGCAGCGTAACATATACAAAGTACTGTGATGTGCTTTCACGTGCTTGTTTTTTTTGCAACTAGAAATTGTGATGCCATTCTAACCTCTGTAAATACTTTTTTTTTATATTTTCCTGTCTTCTTTATATTAACTTCTTTCACTAATATTTTATTTCAGGAGCTTCATGCATTCAGATATCAAGTGGTGCTGCATTTTATGATTACTGCTATGCAAAAACAAAAGCTTAATTGTTTGTTTAATGGATTAGTACCTAATGAGGTGTACAGTCATGCTCAACATGACCTGCAGCACGGGAGCGCGTGGCCTCACGGGCTGAAAGGTTGCGCATGGCTTCCACTTGCCTTTATTTTCACAACTAAGCAATGTTCTGTCACTTCGGAGTCATCTCCAATAAGAAAATATCATTTAGTTGGGAAATAAGGGCAACTTGAAGCCATGCACAATCTTTGAGCTTGTGATGCCACGTGCTTCCATGTTGCAAATTATATTGACCGCAACAGTACATATACGAAGAAATTTGGCTGTTGTCATATAGTATCGGAATGGCAACTGGTGTTCACATCTACTGAGCACTGCAGTATTAGTGTATGGAGCAACAGCAACTTCTGTGAGACTTATTAGGGTCAGTGCGCCGTAATAGCTACAGTAACATGCAACTTGGATAGGCAAAGGTTATGTACTTTTATTGCAATTTGGGGGAACCTTTCGATGCCCTGTGCTGTAGTCCAGCTGTGCATGGTATGTGACACGATCTGCATTGCTTTCCTCTGCTCCCTGTGGCTTTGCAGGTTCCTCGTCTCTGGCATCTCTGGAGCAGTATCGTTTGCTTGTGTCCATACAAGCCTGACTGCATGCATTCCTGTCGGCAGTGCACCTATGTGACCAAGTACAAGACAAACATGAAAGCACACCTTCGCAGACACACAGGGAGTGCCCCTTCCAGTGCCACCTGTGTCCGGCTGCACTCACTCATTACAGTGATCTCGGGAACCATATTCGCATCTATACGAGGGAGCATCCCTTTTCCTGCATCCACTGCAGTCCATCCTTTCGGTCAAAAAGCCACCTAGCAAAGCACATGCACACAAGAGAGTGTCCCTTTTCCTGTGTCCAATGCAATGCATGTTTGCGCAGAAAGGTGCACTAAAGAAACCACACGTGTCGTCATCATGCAAAGAAGCCCTGACGGTCGGGGGTACAGAACATAATTTTTTTTTGTGGGTCGACAATGAGGGTTCATTGATTAAGTTTTTATGGCGAATGATAACTTGTAAAGTGGGTCAAAGGGTTTTCCGATGCCTCAGAAATGGTGTTTCTTACAGTATATTGCATAGAGAGAAATGTCTTGTTAAAGGGCCAGCAAACAACCTTGCGGTCCAAAATTTTTAATGGAGAAGTAACTGTGCACTTGTACAATGTGAAGATGCTGCCGCAAGAACTTTGCTTATAAGTGCTGTAATAACGAAGTTACAGGGTATAGAGCGACCAACTTTGGCTGGTTTCGGTTTCTCACTCGTCCTTCCCACCCTTCTCTCACAACGGAGAGGGGTAGGCACAGCCATTTGTCGTGACTACACCCACTTCGGCAACAAAACACGTCAGCGACTAGGTCATTGGCACGCAGCCAATAACCAAGCAAGGCTTCCTCCACGTGTCGTACGTGTCATAGCATTGCGGGGAGTAAGCTCGGTGTGAGGAGTACGAGGCACTGGTGAGGTATGCACCTTTCCCCTAGTGGTAAAATCTCGAGACGCCTCTTTATCTCAGAGGCTCTCGTTCTGGCAATACTGCTTGTATCAGTAGTCTCTGGGCTCTGTGAAATGACAGAGGGCAGCACAGGAAAATGAAAATGCGGACTGTGTGGCCAAAACTGCATCACCGCAGGGGCAAGGCGCTGTTTCGTAGTGCAAAGGACCAATTGGCGAAGTCGGTGCTGCGTAGTGTTGCCCGTGGGCAAGATTACGTCATTTCGCATGTGAGGAGGATTGGACAGGCGCTGGAGAGGGATGTGGGAATTGTTCTTCGACATGGAGCGGCTGAGCGGCATGCAGCACTGTGATATTCGCAAAATGTGATTGCCGCGACCTTCTGCACGAAATAGCAAACTTGTTTGAGAAGTGTAGAAAAAAGTTGTAGCCTGTTTACTGGCCCTTTAATGAAAATTTCTCTACAAGTGCCTTCAAATGACTTTACAGCTATGTCAGAATGTTGAATGTTTAGCTTACCTTGAATGTGGATTGGCTAAAAGGGCATTTATTATGGTGTAGCTTGCTTGAAGCCACATGCGTGCTTTGTTGGCAGTTAGCAAGGAGAATTAAGATATATGTGCAAATAAAGCCAAAGCAAATTTTTTGTGCACTTGAAGTTATACGATTAACCTGCATATTCCAACATAAGTTAGGTCCTTTATTGTTTAGAAACAGAAGCAGTGACATTGCCACTGAGCTACTTCCCTTAAAGCAACTTTACAACGCATAGAAAAAGTTGGAATACATCTATAGACTCTTGATTCCCAAAGCAAACACAAATGCGATAGAGTGACAACCTTGTCTCCTGTGATTGCAATTTTATATTTGCCATCAAATAATAACTTATGACCTTCACTACATTGTTTATGGCACCTTCTGAAACAGTTTTTGCTAACATATTGAACATACATGTGTGTGTGTGTGTGTGTGTCTGTGTATATGTATATATATTACTATGTAACCATATTTTATTCTTCTTTTATGCTAATCGTAAACTACTTGTTTATAAATTCATTTTGTTGCTGTGTTGAAGTGTGTACTGTTGATGTTATAAAAATTATGTTCCTATTACAGTTCTGTTTGTACTTACATGTGCAGTCCTAGACTAGTGGATGTTTAATTACTTCTAATATGTTGTTTTGTACTTTTTGTTAATCGTAAGCCCTATGTCATATACTTCTTGTTTTCATACTTCTCTTAGGTGGTTTGTATTCTCCCTCTGTTTATACCTTAGTGGCTAACTGTTTGTTCGACATCTTTATACATGTACTAACATGAGGTCCATTTGGCATTTTTTACTTTCGGACCTCTCTCTGTATTATGTATAACTTATAATAATATCTAATTTTAATAAATTGATTGCTTGAATGAGTGCAACGCTGCAACAATAACTAGCCAACTTTTCTTGTTGGAGCGGCTCACCAGTAACCTCCTCTACCGCTACCAACTTTATAAACTGTGTCTTTTTGCAGTGATAAAACCAACTTGGAACACTCTCTGTTCAATCAATGCATAGCATTGACAAAAGTTGGCAAAGCTGTACCCAGTCTGGCTCCGTTCTTTGGACATGATGCATGCAATACATGTTGGAAATCAGAAAATGCGGCCACCATGATCAATGGCACCATAATTCAGGCTGTCGCCTTGCTTTCGTGCATTATGAAGCAGGCTTAGAAGACAAGTTCATCTGTCAAAACATCAGCTCCAGTGATATTCTCTGTTCATTGAATTATCATTGGTGCAAGAGCCTAGTTTTCCATTACAAAAATTTAATTAGCTACATTTGCATTATTTTGCTTTCGGCATTAATGTTCCAGTGTAGAATAAGCTAGCCTGTGTCTTTCAGTGCATCCTCTGCAGCCCTTGACATTCTGTTTATGTTTGCTGATAGCTAATAGTTTTTTCAAAACTTCTGTCTTTTCTTATGTCATTGTGAAAATTTCATGCCAGCCGAATTTCATACACCGAAAATTCACTCCATTTGTCTGCAAGAAAGAAGGGTGGTATTGTAGAGTAAGGTTACACTTGGGATTGTGTTTACTCACTCACTGAAGTCCAGCAAAAAGTGTAAAAATTGTTCACACTTGATTTCCTTATATCAACTCCCAGTATGGTCATTGTTATCAAACTGTAGTAGCACCAGTTCAAATAGTAGGCCAATATAGAATTCTAAGATAAGGAAAGAAGTGCTGAGCATCGAGATTTGCTTATCTGAACATTTGCAACCTTAAATTATTGTAGTGCTTTGTGAGGTTGGTAAACACACTGCGCAGTGTAAGATATACAAAGTACTTTAGTCATTTAGGAAGGTCATTATTGCTTTGCAAATGTGGCTTCAATGCACAGCCATTGTATCCGTTAAGGATAGTGATTAATATAATTTACTGATCAAGTGCAGTATCTACTGATGTGTGTGTTATAGTATAAGAGACTGAAGAGTTAGTATCCTATAAATGAGCTACGTTTAGTACTCCACAGTTGCATTTTGTTTTCATTCAAGCAATAGAACATTTTTAATTGAAAATGTATAAGCTACACCAATAGAGAGAGTACATCCTTGCTGAATGCAACAGAAGTGTGGCTGTATTACTTGCTAGCAGAAACTGTCATACCATTGTAATCTTTGAAAATGTTTCTTTTCTTTTTCATACTTTCCGGACTGTTTCATAGTATCTTTCACTCATATTTTATTATGTACGATTCATGTGCTTGAACCTCAAGTGATGCTCTTACTGTGCTGCATTGTGTAAACACTTCTATACAAAAAGAATGTGTAATAATTAGTTCGATAGATTTTCTATGCAGCGGTACTTATACAGAAAGAAATGGCCTGTTTAGGTAAAATATTGAAAGTGCATCTAAATCAAAACTTTTTGTAATGCCAGCTCGTTTTCACATGTTTTAAGCACTGCAGTATTTATGTAAAGAGTGGTCGGGATCTTCTGTGAGACGTGTATGGAATGAGTTCACTGTACCGCTACAGTAACCTGTGGTTTGGATCACAGAGTTTCTAACAGTGAACTAGAGGGAAATGTGGAGCTGTTGTCTATGGGAGCTGCAATGCATGAAGCTTCAGCCAGCATGGGCAGCACATTGATTTGAATAACATTCACTCTTTCGGCTCTGTGTGGCCTGCAGCTGCTTTGTCGCAAGACGAAGTTCAGCAAAGCTTCAGCAGTCCCCACTTCTATACCTTCACACCTTTAGGCTCACCAATTCAAATCAGGTCACGGGGTTCATTACAATCTGTTCTTTTATTGGAGACAAAAGCCAAAGCACAGCAGCAAACAATGCCACAAGTGCGTTCGTAGCCGCAAGTACAAAGGCTAGGCAAATCCATGTACTACCCATCGTTCACACGGTGACTCAATAATCCCAGCTCTGCAGTTTCCTTTGGTAAATATTGTAGGAAACTGTATGGTTTGGATAGGTGAAGTTTATCCCTTACTTCACTTAAAACTGCAGCAACACTTCTTGTTGGCCTGGTGATGCACTTCAGTTCCACGAAGTGTGTGACACATGGTTTACATTGCATTCCTGTGCTTCCTGTGGCTATGCAGGTTCCCCGTCTATGGCTTCCCTGGAGCAGTACAGTTCGCTCGTGTCCATGCAAGGCCCACTGCATTCCTGCCGGAAGTGCGCCTATGTGACCAAGAACAGTGCAAACATGAAAAGACACCTTCACAAGCACACGGGCGAGCGCCCCTTCCCTTGCCACCTGTGTCCAGCTGCATTCACTCAGAGCTACCATCTTAAAGAGCACATTCGTACCCACACAGGAGAACGTCCCTTTCCCTGTGACCACTGCAATGCATCCTTTTCGCTTAAAAAGAACCTTTTGCATCACATGCGCACCCACACAGGAGAGCGTCCTTTTTCCTGTGACCACTGCAATGCATCCTTTCCTTTGAAAAGCAGCCTCACGGCGCACTTGCTCACTCACACAGGAGAGCGTCCCTTTTCCTGTGACCACTGTGATGCATCCTATAAGTCTAGAAGTGGCCTGAGGCAGCACAGCCTCGTACACATACGAGTGCGCCCCTTTTCCTGTGTCCACTGCAGTGCATCCTTTATACACCATTACAACCTCATTCGCCACACCTCAAGTGAACATCCAAGCAAGACGCCCTAAAAGTCAGTCACACAGACCTTCCTTTTTATGTGAGAGGGATTATTGATTGGTAATTGTTTTGTGGAGGTCACCCATAATGTGCATCAAACGGTTTTTGGATTTCTCAGAAAGGGTGTTTCTTACAGTATATTGCTTATAAATCTGTCATTGTTGATGAAAATTTAAGATGTGCCTTCAGGTGGCTTAAAAGCTATGCCACAATGCTGAAGGTTTGGTTTACCTTGAATGTGGATTGGCTGGAGATGCATTGATTACTGTGTTGCTTTCTTGAATTCATGCATTATATATGTAGTTAAAAACGGCACTAAAGGTCTGTAATTAAGGCCAAGCCACAGTGGCATGTGCCGAATCTCTTTTTTTCTTTCTTCCATATTATCAATTATTTGGTTCTTTAGTTTTGAAATTAAATTGAAATTGTTTATTTGCCATTTTTGCAAAGTACAGATGGAAGGATTGCAGAAAAAAAAGCTGTCCTTAGACAGCCTGACTAAGTTAAGCTGTCCTTGGACAGCTTGACCTTGCTCAGTTTTAGTTTATATATGAACCGTGTTTTGTTCAGTTTCGAGATAATAAAATTCTCGATATAATGAAGTCTTTCAGTTTTTGAAGCCTAATGTCCACAGAGCACTACGTATATTTAGCAACATAAGGAAGTGTGTTTCTCTGAGATATCAACATAACGAGGTTCCACTGCTGCAGGAAAGGAAAACTGAGACAATCAGGTGAAATTTCTTCTGGCGCAAGTCATCAAATTGATCGAGTTTGGTGCGTTTCTTGAAGGTCCAACTCTCGGCATGGGGAAAGGAAAAAGTCGGGAGGGAGCATTGTGCAATGCGGAAGAAAGAAAGAAATAAAAATAGTAGGTCAGGCATGCACACGCCAAGCTTTGCTTGCTCCCAGTTTCGCAATAGGCCAAGGGCTCCTGAATTTTTACCTTCTTTCCCCAATGCAAATGAGCTAACCGTACTCAGTCCTGGTTGACCTCCCTGCTTTTCATTTATCTTTCTGCCTCACCCACTCACTTTGTTCTGCAGTTGTTGACAAACGAAAGAAGTTGGAAAAGTGATTGAAATAATAAATGCTTACAGCGGCAATGCCACATTTGGCTGCTATGAAGAGCATTCAAATATTCTTACTCATACCACTAATCTACTATATGAATACTGGAAGGAGTACATAGACAGGTGATGTGTTGCTTTGAAGAGGAGTCATTGTGATGAAGTATGTAAACAGGTAGGAATTTCAGTACGAAAGAAAAGGTACTTTAGCCTGATGAAGTAAGTTAGACGTGATTAAATAATTGTTTGTAATAAATGTGTGGGGTCACATTATACGGGTAAGTTTAGCAACGTGGCCCTAACATGAATGTGTTTGCCTATACTGTGCTTGTACACGTTACATATAATAAGCATCCGTACACCATTACTACTTTCAGTGTATACCTGGCTGAAGTTGCAAATGTTCAAACAAGAGAGTAATTCAGTAATTACAAATATGCAATATTTACATGTTCGATTCTCCCGCTTGCATAAGTGCCTCTGACCGAGTGTGGGTGGCGAATGTAGTCTTGAACATATTTTAGCATGGTTGTAAAGTGAGCCTGAGTGCCAAGTGGCAGCAACTCGACATTATCAATACGTCGCATTTTCTAGCTGCTTAGTCTCCGTGCAATGCTTCAGCCCTGAAGCGGGTGTCGTTGACGTCACAGGCAGTCGGGTTTGCAGGGCACATACAATAGCACCGAGACAGGTGCACGACAGATGAAGCAGTCTCACCCTTATCTTACTCTATTGTCAGGCTGCTCACATGGTGGTTCTGGCTGCTTATGCCAGCGGTATAACAGTGACAGTGACCAGTACTTTGATCGAAACGTTCTGAGGAAAATGATTAAGGTGAGCCGAAAACTCCCCAGTCAAGTTGTTGGCTCCGCCCATGACGGAACCGGGAGATGATGACTCGCAGCGACGTCGCAGGCCCTCTGGACAGCCTGTAATTTATGTGTAAAGTCTGTACTATGCAGTAGGACATCCAATTTGGCCTTGTAAGTTGGGGCCGGCATTGGATGGCCACAGCCAGAGCATATGATTGAAAGAACAGCACTCATGTCCACACTTAGAGCATGCTGCGAGAAATAGGAATCCAATTGAGCGCTCTGGAGGTGAGGTATATTCGTGTTTGTAAGAGCCTAAATGTGACAGACTGGGCCCTTTTGAACTTAGGGTTGGGGGGGAGGGAATTCCTACTGCCTAGTCTGGATGTGATTTTGTAAAAGATGCGTAGCAAATTTTTGTTCAGAGGAGGCACACTCCTTGTTGCGAAGTGGGTGCTGTGTCGCGCTGTCACCTGTCATTTTAGTAGGTGTCCTACGGTAGACAGAAATTTCAACACGAGAATGCGCCTGGTGTGTCACACCATGGCTAATACTGCAGCATCCACGTTGTTGCATTCCTTGCCGCATGCGGTGCCCCGATTCAAGTGGCAGGTGCTTTGAAGTGATGCCAAAATCGACCATGATTAATAAATTTCTTGAATACCAGACACTGGCTTCTCTCTCATTATAAGATAAAAACATCAAAGAACAATTTTCGTGTCACGAGTTCTTTAAATGAAAAAGTAAAAAATGATCTCTACTTGATCTTCCGGCTCAAAACACTCAGTGTGGTCATTGTCATCGAGCCAGTGTAGCGCCAGTTCAAATAGTTGGCCAGCTTGGAGTGCATTTCTTGTGACATATATTGCGTTTAAAATTTAAAGGAAAAAATTGTAGGATAGGACAGATTGCTAGGCTTCAACAGTGTATTCCGTTTTGTCCTACACTGTTTTCCTTTAAGTTATTCACACTAGTAACTAGATGTCGCAGCGCAGAAAATGCGTCAAAACCAATTAGCCCAACTGTCTTTGCCAAGAAGTGCTAAGCTGAGGAAACAAATAGTAAGCGCTCTGATTTGCATGACTTATCTGCATGGCAAGAACACAGATTTCTATTGCGTAGTTCCTACCAAATTCACGTGGTCTAAATCACATTGGGCTCTAGAGCTGTGTACTAATTAAATAATGCAACCATATATCGTTCTGTGTGATTAGGGAATGGAAAAGTATTCACTTAATTACAGAGCTCCCAAGAAATATAATTACAATTTTTTAACTGCATGTCTGATTGATGCTAAGGGTGAAAGTCTTGGTGGTTTCACTGTCAGTGTTTGTGCCATCATTAAAGAGGCCCTGCAACACTTTTCCAAGTAGCCATGAAATGGGAACTTAATTCTTCACGAATCGACCACCGCAAAAATGTTTAGAATCCGTCCAGCACAAGCAGAGTTACAAAGATTACTTTCAAAGATTACTGTGATTACTTTCTCTCATCTCGTCCCAATAGAAGCGCTGGAAGCTAAGCAGGGAGGAGTGGCATGGGAGAAGAAGGTATGTCACGCACGCTTCGTGACCTTGAGCACTTTTTCTTTTTTTTCTTCTTCGAACACTCAACTTACTTTCAGTGCGATCGCACACGTGGACAAGTGATGGCTTCTCACGGCGGCCGCAGTAACTACCGAGTGTGCCATGGTCAAATCTGCCAGTGGCATGGAATTTGTGTCAGTGATGCGGTGATCTTTTGTCACTAGCATCATTTGTCGATAGAAGAGGAAGCGATTTTTAGCTGACTTTTAGAATTTATTGTAAATCCCAGGCCGCGTGCTGTGCTATCGTTTGGCTCGCATGTTCTCGGGAGCCTCGACTACCGATCGGCAGCATTTTCTGACCATGCTGGAAAAGTGTTGCAGGGCCCCTTTAACAGTGTTTTCTATGTTGTTCCAGGTTTGCCACTTTCTTCTACGAAGCATCCGAGAAGTTGCACACTTTAAACGTCGCCAGAATATCATTGAACCTGCTTCCTCTTAGGCATCATTGTCATGTATGTGCTTTTACGTTCCAGTGTTATTCATTATGAATTTAAGGGAGAAGGCCAAGTGTAAAATGCGAATTTTTTTTTGAAAATGTCATATTTTAGATTTTGGTCATGTTAAATGCGCAATTGGTCGCCTATCACTGTGGCGCATAAAGCTTTTGTCTACGCAGTTTCTTTCAAAAGATACAAGTAAGAATGTTAGACCACCCAATTAGTGAAAGACAGGAACGGACTTTCTTGCAGTGTATATGTTTCAATCATCCGCACAAAAGAATTATGCCTGTCTTTACAAAGCATTGGTCCAGGATAAAATGGTGATGCGTACTCTTGATTTTGCAAGTCTTTTCAATAGTGCACCTGCTCATGCAAGTTTAGCTTAGCGAAAAAAATTTGTAGGTGATTTACTCTAACTTTGTAGCGCTTCCATTTGGCCCCTTGATCCTTTGTCTTTGAGTTCTTGTGTCATGTTCTCAAATCAGCAGGATGTCAAAAGTATCACTGACCAACTGATTCCATTTGCTTTCTTTCTACTCTGACACTAACCATGGAACAATCATTTTGTAAGTGCTCCAAAATGTGCCATATTCTCTTTCGTCATTAAATATGGCACCATATTCACTTGTGTCAATTTCTTTTGTTATACTGCTCACGGTTGGTCAGGTTATTTGTGTTCATGTTTTTACGTCTTATATTAGTTGTGCACTTTGTGTGCTCATGATATGAATATTTTGATGGCCAAATTGCATGTAGTGCTTTAAGTTGATGTGTGCATTGTTTAGTTTCGGATGTCGAAAGAGCTTCGATTATTTAAACATACCAAGGTGGCCTTCTAAATGTTCCTTCAATGTTTATTCATTGTATTCGCTCAGGATAATCGGCTGTATAGAACTATATCGTATACTATTTACATATGTGTGGTCATGTAAGTTACTGAAACATGTGGTGAATAATTTACTTCTAGTATGCCATTACATCATTACGTTTTAATTCAAGCAGTATAAAGTCATTGTGAAATGTATGAACTCCCCTTATGCATACAAAGCATCATTGCTATGTGTTATGCAGAACAATGTGCCTGTGTTTTTCAGCATATGAAACTGCAGTGTTATTCTAGTCATTGTGAGTGTTAATTTTTTTTTCTCATATTTTCCAGTTTTTTCGTATTGGTTCACTTCTCATATTATTTCATATGCTTGATATGTCTTAAGATTAAAGAAAGCTTTTGCTGTTTAGCATTGTGTAAATATTTTTTTGAACAAAAAACGTACAATAATTTGTTAAAAGCTTTACAGGCTAATGTAGCGACACGTATGCCTAAATTTGTCACTGTTTGACTAGAGTATCTGAATATCGTCCAAATCAGACCTCTATGTATTGGCAGCAGGCGATTGCATGCAATGAGCATAGTATTTTTCTGCTATCGGTGTCAAATGAAACCCAAACTGCAGCAAGCATTTGCAATGGTGTAGTGCGTGCCATCCAGTCGTCACCATTAACAGGCGTGCGCATCCGGTTTAGCAGTACTGCGCATAGGCGCGCTTCTCCATGGTGATAACTGGACGATGTGCGCTATACTATTGCAAATGCTTGCCGCTATTCAGGTTTCACTTGATGCCGACAGTACAGAAAGATGCCAACTTGGGTAAGACGTGTTTTGGATCATTGCATTGTGTGTGCTTCAGCGATATGTTGCTTGTATAGGCAAAGATTATCCAGAATGCCACTGACAAACGCAGCAATGCTTCTTAATTGCCTGGTACTGGTGTTTGGATTCATGTAGTGTGTGACACATAGTTTGCATTGCCTTCTTGTTTTCCTTGTTGCTTTGCAGGTTCCTTGTCTTTAGCATCCCGTGTGCGGTGCTATTCCCTCGTGTCCGTGCAAGGCGGATGGCATTCCTGCGGGCAGTGCGCCTATGTCACCAAGGACAGAAGTAACCTGAACAGACACCTTCGCGTTCACACGGGCGAGCGCCCCTATGAGTGCCACCTGTGTCCAGCTGCATTCAGTCAAAGCAACACTCTCACAGAGCACATTCTCACTCACACAGGAGAGCGTTCCTTTTCCTGTGACCAGTGCAGTGCATCTTTTTCATTGAAAAAGTGTCTCGTGAAGCACATGTCCCGTCGTCATTCAAAGAAGAATCCCTAAAGGGCAGGAGCAATCATTTATACAAAGGCAAAAGGAATGTTGATTGATCAATTAAATATCTGTGTTTGTAAGTAACATCCAAGGTGTATGAAATGGTTCTTGGGTGCCTCGGCAATTGATTTTGTTACAGCATACTGCTTAGAGAGAAATAATCTCATTGTTAATCATAATCTCTTAAGTGTCTTTGGGTGACCTTGCAGCCCTGATGACTAAAGGTTTGATTTGTCTTGAATGCGGATTAGTTGGAATGTGGTCATGATTTGAAACCTTCTTGTAGTTACATAAGTAGTTACATATGTAATTCATAAGGAAAACAGAGACAGTTGTGTAAGTGAGGTGTGGCCATTTCGGTATGTGTGAAATTCTTTCCTGCAAGTTTATCAACGAAGAAGTGGTTTGGTGCACATTTAATATTACTTTGCAGTTAAGCCTGTTTAAAGCAAGCTTCAATATAATGACATTCTACGTATAACTAAGTATTTATTATTACATGGCAGTGCCCATCGAACTTATTGTATTTTAATATTAATGTAAGCAAGCATATTATTCACTGGCTCAATATGGCAGTTTCACTGCTTCCGCAAAGGGTGATTGAAACCATAATACGAAACTTGCTGGTGCCAGTGGTCGAATGGTTACATGCTTCCTTATTGGCGGACACATCTTTTAATATTGTGTGCCGCATCACCCAAGAAGCCTTAAAAGGTCAGGGGCTCACAGGCTTCTTTTTTTCCTTTGGTGGGGGGATTAATTGACGTATTGATTTCTTTTGGAAGAAGCTATCATCTGAAATCCATCAGTTATTGAGTTTTCTAGGGTGTATTGCTTATAGAGAAATCTTTCATTGTTGACGATTAATTCTTAAATAAGGGCCTTCGTGTGCCATTGCAGATATGCCAGGACGTCGACAGTTTTTGTCCATCATCATTTCTTGTTTCCTTATGAAAACATCAGGAATAATATGGCAATGTCGCCTCATGTGCCCCCACTCGAAAGCAGGGCAGCATTGTACTGAAATGTTGTGCACAGGATCGTATTTGCTCACTGGCTCAATTTGTACATGTGTGCCCTCTTAAAGCATCTCACTATTGCTTACTATTAATAGAACGTCTTACTAATGCTTTGGCACAAGGAACACACTTCGGATAAGATTAGTTAAAAGCTAAAAAACTGTCATGTTTTCTGTCATCAACATCCTGTGTAGCCGTTGCCATGAATCCATTGCTGCGCCACTTTAGTGATCTGGCCAACATGGTGCTTCAAGATAAGGAAACAAATACTAATCACCCTGATTACCTTCTTTGAACATTGACATCCTATATGCTGCTGCATGGATGGCAGTGTGAAAGGAGCACAGGTGTTTACTGTGCAATGTCTGCTAGTTACAAGTGTTTGCCTTCATATTGCCCACTAGAGCTTGTCTGTTCGGTTATGTGAGTAGTTACACATAATTAGTCACTGAAAAATAATCACTCAATTACAAAACTGCTGAGAAATGTTGCTGATTGCCAGTAAAGTGTTACGTGCAAGTCTGGTTGATGCCGTGGGTAAAAGTTTGTGTGGGTATACCGTGAGTGCTCTGGCTACTGGATCTCTGGAGGTTCTGCAGATGTTTACATCGTTACTACATTGCATGCTTCGGACATTGCCATATTATATGCATTCCACTAACATCCTCATGGAAATCATTCACTTTTTTGCCCCGTTACATTGCTCTTATTCTTGAGATTGCGAAGTCTGTGTGGGGATGTTTACTGCCGGCTGCATTTGTTATGTTATTATGAGACAAGTGAAATCAGATATTTGTTTTTGGACCTGATAGTTTATTGATATTCTGAAGAAACGAGTGGATTTCATTGCAGTGTATAAGTTTCAGTCATCAGCGTCAAGGAAATGTGTGCCTGTCTTTACAAAGCGCTGTTTCAGGCTGCGTTTGTATCAATGAATGCTCATATACTTCCAGGTCGGTTCAGCAGTGCACCTGTTCGTGCAAGTGTAGCTCAGAGAAAAGCATTTGCAGTTAATTTACCAGAACACTTGGTTGTGACACTTCGTCTTTTTTGCACGTCAGGATGTTAACAATGATTGTTAAATAAGTTTGCGTCATTAATATTGTTATTTCATTATGCATTTAACCCGGTCGTCCTTTGTGTTTCTGTATTTCATTTGTACTATTGTACTGAATATGAACACTGACATCGAGCAACTACTAACATTGCTTTTTTTTTCCTTTTTGCCGTGGTGCTACTTCAAGAACATTTACTTCTTGAATGCACTTGAATATAATGTGGCTGTATTCTTTCCCACCATCAAAAGTGGCAAAGTTTACTTGGATCAATTTCGTTACACGTTTTATGTCATGTTGCGTTAAAAGCTGCATTGGTATGCTCAAGGCACGCGCAGATACTTACTGAAAGATATGTTAGCAAGTGCCTGCAATCCATGCATATCACCAAAGTGAAGCACTCATGCACGCTGCTATCAATGTAACAAAACCAGTGTTAGAATTCATGCAATTGCAAAATTGAGCATAAAATAAAGCAGTGTGTTAAAATCTTTTTCTTCAAACTAAGCAAAATGGTGACGGAGAGCCACGGAATTGTAATGAAAGTGCACGGTGTTGAAGCATTTAGTAAAGAGTGTGTGTTTGAGATGGAAAGGATGGAGTCGAGGAGACGTTGCAAATACTGAACAATGCGGGACCGTAGTGCGGGCGATTGCACAAGAAGCACTTGCTTACAGTTCTTAAAATAAATTTGCAACCGATATTAGAAATGTTTTGTTGCTTATGCTGATTGCTTTGAAGGTCAGCAAACATATTTCGTGTGTAACTCTTGCTTGCCTAATCTTAGATTATTCATGCAAGTTTCTGGACACCACTTGTAGATCAACTGGTGCATTTGGTATGCTCATGTTAAGGATGCCCTGATGCCTAAAGGGCATGCAGTTCTTTGTTAAGTTGAAGTGTGCATTGTTCTCAGTAAGGCATTGAAAGAGCTTTAACATTTAGGCATGCCAAGGTGGCTTTTCAAGTGTGGCTGCAATTTATAACCATCAGGTTCATTCTAAAAAAGTCTGTTATATATAGCATTAGTGTATCATATGCTCACATGTGTTCTTTCAAGTGATTAAAACAGTATCTGGGCAATATGTCACCTTTATTATTCTGAAGTATCATCATGCTTTCATTGAAGCGCTATAAATATATTAACGGATAATGTGCAGAGAGTTCCAAGACATATGGAGCAATATTTCTTTGTGTTATGTACGGAAGTGTGTTGATATTTTTTGCCACCACAGCTTGTGATCCTAATGTAACGCTTGTAAATGTTTTTGTTTTCTTTTAGCAGTGAAGCTGCTTAAGCTGCCGTAATATGTATGCCGTATCGCGATTCATAAATGGGTATGTGCTACAGAAATTGGTAATTCCCGCTACTCACCACTGGTCCACTAAAAAAGAAGGCAATAGGTAGCCAAACACTGGGGAACGGGAAAGGCAACGGCTGCTGCGAGAAACTATCGTCATCGTTAACAGGTGTGTGCCTCAGAAATGGGGTAAATCCCACCACTCACCACTGGTCCACTAAAAAGGAAAAATGCAACAGTTAGCCCAACACTAGGGAATGAAAAAGGCAACGGCCACTGCAAGAAACTATCATGATCATAAATGGGTATGTGCCACAGAAATTGGGTAAATCCCACTACTCACCACTGGTCCACTAAAAAGGAAGAAGGCAACAGTTAGCCCAACACTAGGGAACGAAAAAGGCAACGGCCACTGCGAGAAACTATCGTCATCGTTAACAGGTGTGTGCCACAGAACTGGGGTAAATCCCACTACTCACCACTGGTCCACTAAAAAGGAAAAATGCAACAGTTAGCCCAACACTAGGGAACGGGAAAGGCAACGGCTGCTGGGAGAAGACCTCAAAGCGATGGAAGGCCTATGCCAACGATGACGTGCCTGTAGATCTATGAGAGGTGAGAATGCTTGGTTTCAGCACGAGTTTGTCTGTGGTTGGACATCCATGTCATGTCTGTGACTGTATGAGAGGTGCGAACACTTGGTTCCAGTGCAAGTTTCTTTCTCTGGAGTCTGGACATCCGTGTCGTGTCTGTGACTGTGTGTGGTTTATCGCGAACTTCTCTACACTGAGAATCAACATAGAAATAGCATCGCCCAGCAATGACCTAGAAGCAACCTAGAAACAACCTAGAAGCAACTAGATTAGTCTTCAGAATCATCCAGTTTTGCTGTTTCGAGGCTTGCGCGGCTAAGTGCGAGCTTCCCTTTGCACCTGAACTTCTTTCACTGACATTTTATTTCATATGTTCAAGTGATGCTTGACACTTGATGTATAGAAGCACCTGTACGGTGGCACAATGTGTGTCACCATATATATAGGTACGTCTATGCGCAAGAGAGTGTGATAATTAGCTCAATGGCCTATTGCCACATATAATAATAAATTTGGGTGTTTAAGTATAGTATCTGAATTTCATCCTGTAGTCACACATTTGTGTATTGGCAGCAGGTTTTTGCATGTAAGCATAGTATTTATGTACAGAGCGATGGGAACTTGCGCAAGACATAGATAAGCACACTGTCGCCACTGTACCAACGTGTGAATAGACTAAGGTTAGTTTGTACAGTTTAGCACCTCAGTTACCAGTGCAGCAGCTCATATGGCTTAATGCTGCAGTCGCAGTCTGATACCATGCAGTGTGGGACACGTGGTTTGCCTCGCCGTGGTGTTTTTCTTTGGCTTTGCAGGTTCCTCATCTTTGGCATTGCTGGAGCAGCACTGTTCACTCGTGTCCATACAAGGCAGACTGCGTTCCTGCCAGCGGTGCATCTATGTGAGCTAGTAAAAGGCAAACATGCAAATAAGACACCTTCATTCCCACTCAGGCTAGTGCCCCTTCCAGTGCCACCTGTGTCCCGCTGTAGTCACTCAGAAGTGCGATCTCACAAAGCACATTTGCACCCACACAGGAGAGCGACTTTTTTCCTGTGTCCACTGCAGTGAATTTTTTTTTTTTGTGCAAAGTTAGCCTCAAAGAGCACATGTGCATTGGGAGCAAAGCGCGTGAATAAAAATAGGAACACACAATTAAGAACGCAATAAATGTTGAAAAATATAAGTTTTGTAGGTTTTGGTGCCACCTATTTAGATTTGACCAGATAACTGTTTTCAGGGATTTCGAGATGCCTGAGACCACAGTGAACTTGTTTCAACGCTCTTTTACTGGGGCTGATATGCCTCTGAAATGTACATAAAGCCGGCTTGTCCCTTATCCACAATATGATAGCACGTGAGGAGAAACCTGCTGTCATGGAGGAAAAGAAAAATAGGAGCGTCCACAAGCCAACCTCCTCTGAAGCCGCTTGCTCCTTGTGTTCGGGTCGCATTTCCCATCATGCTCTGTTTCTTTTTTTTTTTTTTTTTGGTGGGCTCATGAAAAAAAAAAAATTGACGAGCGCGCGCGCTTAGCGTCCTCATGCCAACCACCTCGGACGCCGCAGCCCCCCCCCCCCCTCGTTTCCATGCGCTGGTCACAATTCCCAGCATGCTCCTGTTTAATTTTTTTCTGGCTGGGCCAGTAGGCCAGGTGTTCCAAGAACATCAACGCCGCCGCCACTGCGTCGAGCCTTCGTTTGCTTGAACTGATTAGATTCCAAAGACGCTTTGCATTTCATTGTGCTTAGTGCGCTTTTATTTGTCTAGCTCATGTGTGCATTTTTTGTGTTCGAATATACATTTGTGTGCCGTGCCAGTTGCGGCCTCTTTCTTGCTGCCCTAACAAACGTCTCGACACCACTAAATAAGCCTGCTTCCCAAACCTACTTCCCAATTCTGCCTAAACCGCATTCGTGTGTGTGAGTGTGCGTGTGTGGGTGTGATTAGTCGGCGGGCGAACTAAAAGCAAGACCTTATGCAAATGCGTAAAGACAAAATGTCAAAGAAAACAATTAACAGCTTGACTAAAAGATATTTATTAAGTCCATTGCTGTTCCTTTTAATTTCATAGCAGCCTGGCTGCACACCTTCAGTTTACAAAAAAATATTTGACTTATTCTGACAAGCCTACGAAAACAGGGACGAAGGAAAATATTTCGAAGTACTTTCACATATTTTGCCACTCAAAACGCGGTGCACACGTTAGAATGCGCGCGTTCAGGCAGAGGTACGGGAGCACACAAACTGGACGTTCAATGATCAAAACGAATGTGTAGAATTTTGAATGAAGTAATAATGGAATTCATTGCACATGCAACCTCAGAACTTGGACAGCCCCTCGCGTACCCTACTCGTATGTCCGATAATTATACGCGTCAGAAAATTGTATGTGCGTCAAAATCGAATTCGAAACCTAAACTACAATGTGTTGCCAACGTTGCCAACATCCTGCCGCAAGACGGTGCTGAAAGCGCGCGGTTGTATTTTTATATTGTTTGTCTTTGACGCGCCACTTTCATTTTTCGGACTGAACGACCAAACTGGGAAAACATTTATGTCCTGCAGGACGCGCGTAGCGAGCGTCTGCGGGCTTTACGAGATATCGTGTTTGGCGTCATTTAAGCGGCAACGTGATTTGATGTTGTGGAGATTCGTTTATGTCGCTGAACAAACTCGCAAAGGTGCCAGGTGTCATTTGAGGCGTCAGTGCTGTCGTGACAGCCTCGCGGAACGTCAAACGCACACAGTGAACGGCATGCGAACATCGGTGCATTGACTGTCAAGTAGCCAACCTTCGTAGGTGAAGTACTGGCCTTTTGTTCCCTTCGTCATGATTCCAAACATATTTTCACAGGGTCGCGACGTCGACGAAAACAACAGCCGGCGTGTTCAACACTCAAAGAAAAAATCGAGTATTTGGGGGGTATTTCTGCCACACAACGATAATCGTCATTTGGCTTGCTCGCGTTTCCTTTCTTGAAAACCCGGCTCTCGTCACTTTCCTATCAAGAATGCTGTGTCACGCTGATAACGCGCCGTTCGGGACCGCGAAGTGCCGGGACCGCGCCGCCGCGGTGATAACGCGAGGAAAGTACGCGAAGTAGATGACGATTGTGGCAGAGATACTCCCCAAATAGTGAAGATGAAACTCTTTATTTGGCCGAATTTGTGGCCGCGAAATGTAAGCTCAAACTACAGCAATACACGCTGTACACTGATAGCGGCGAACTAGGCGTCGGTCGATAAAACTGAACATCGCTGGGATGCGCCGTCTAATATACGTCACGCATCGAACCTTCCAGCCTTATCACTGGTGGTCGCGCAAGCTCTGGAATAATCTTGACTATTCGCGTCATGTGCGCAATCTTAACAAAATGATCTATAATCTGGAATCTTCTCAGCCATTCTGGCGTGCTTTGTGCAAGGCAGCAGCTACACGTGCATTGGGCCGGTAACAGAAAACATAGAAAGAAAGGAGCGTGTGTGGCAATATTGAGGCATGTTATTCTTGTTCTCTGAACCGGTATGCGTGTCGTTCATGGAGTGGTGTCGTTAGATTCTGTCACGACGTTACAGACAGGTTCTCTACGCAGGGTACCTCAACATGGCGGCCACCGTGACCTTTTTTTCTGATTAGAGTGTGTCAGTGCATGGGAGGATCACACAGTCGTTCCGTCCCCGCGTTCTTTTGTGCTGCCCCCGCTTTCTTCTATTCGCCAGCCGCGCCATGGGTGAACACAAAGGAACGCGAGGGCCGGGGCACCGACACTCATTTGATGTCACAGTTTCTTGCTCCGCGCGTTCGAGTAAGAGTTCACGCAGCGTCTCAACCAGTCTTGGGCAGTAACTAGTAACGCGTTACCGGTAACTAGTTACATTTTTCAGTAGCTGTAACACTGTTACTTTTTTACACAGTAACTGTAACGAGAAATAGCGTTACAGTTATTTTCCCATGTCCTCTCCACCTTTCACATTTCCACAACACCGCTCCCCTCGCAGTTTGGGAGGAGAGGTCGCTAAGAGTAAGTTCACGTTCGGTTTTTTTTTTTTTTCGACATATCGTTTTGGCCACTTGAGCTGCTAGCTCTGCTCGTGGTGTACCAGTGAATCATTTGGACGCGAAGTTTAAAGTCTCCTTCGTCCGAGGCTCCAAGCTCATTGTGTTTGACAGGCGGTTAGAAATCAGCAGAGCATAAAACGGTTGAGAGCCAGAAATACCGTGAACTGGCTAAGCATTTGTAAAAACCTCTTTGGAACCGATTGTAAATGGTTAACACCGACTCGCAGTTTTCTCTCGCCCCCCAACTTCGTTCGGGAGCCAGTGTCATCGCATAGTTTAGGTCGAAGCTATGTCCAGTTGACCAGCAGTGTTCAACAAGCTTCGTCTTAGAACGCATTGCATGAGTTGCTTTATCAATATCCCGCTTGTCGATCCTTTCCTTCCCGTTTCGCCAATGTTGAGTCGTGTCGCAATCTCCATGTTGTGCTTGTAGATTTTCATGAACACATGTTCCAAGGAGAGCTTTGTGCCCAGTGGACGCAGAGCCCTCCGAACAGGGTCTGATACAACTTGAACATAGAAAATAGACACAATGGACGTTTTTACTCGTGACGCACTCCCCGTTCCCCTTTGCATGCGCTTCTGGGTATCGCTAATAAACGTCCTAGGATAATGCTGTCGTTCCAGTGCATCAACTACGCTTTCCACTTCTAGTGTCCAAAGACGTTTATTATTATTATTTGCAAATAAAGTCCATTTTCACCAACGGTGCATGAACAAATAAACTGATGCAACAAAATGAGGCGTACACAAAGAAGGCTGGTGTTGGGCCATCTTTTAGGCCTCCTTCGTCTAGGGTTTTACGTGCAATTTTGACTACTCGCGCATGCCTTCGTATGTTTTCATTAAATAAATCCTATCATTTGGTTTGTGTACATACATATTACAAATACAGTAACGGAAAAGTAACGACGTTACCTTTTCAGAGTAACTGTAACTGTAACGGGTTAGTTTTGGAAACTTTGTAAATGTAACTATAACAGTTACTTTTTTGGCTTAGGTAACTGTAACAGTAACACTGTTGCTTTTTACTGGTAACATGCCCATGACTGGTCTCAACCTCTGAAAATGCATGTGGACAAAAAAGAAAAAAAATCAGGGGGACGCCCGCACATTTCGTGTGACCGTGTGCCTTAGAGCTACAACCAGCATCCAGCATTGCTTATTCACTTGTTGGCTTTATTTCTGGAGTAATGATTACGTTTCTGTGTGTTTGTGATTCCAGTCGCACTGCAGCGCTGTGTGTCTTCCTCGTTATTCTTTTGACCGTGTGCCTTTCTAGCGTTGCAACCATAGGCAGAGAGTTTTCATTTTACCGGAGGGGGCGGGGGCCGACTTGCTCTTCCACATTTCTCTCTCACTCTCCCTATATATATATATATATATATATATATATATATATATATATATATATAGATAGAGAGAGAGAGAGAGAGAGAGAGAGAGAGTGAGAGAGGAGTCGCGTAAAATCGATTCACGCAATGCGTGGACTTAGGCTTTACTTTGTTAAAACATGCGCCACACAGGAGAGAGTAGGCTAACGCTATCACGGGAAGCATTAATTATATGCCAGTGAGTTCAATTCAAGATGGCCAAAAGTAATTCTGAGATGGTAGCAAATACCATTTGCTACCACTACACCTTGTGCGAAGCTGCGGTTACGAATCTGGACGAGTAATGGAGTTGCTCATTGGTGGCCGAACTGTTAGTTAAACCCTTTACTTATAAATCAAAACTGCGTACAATCTTTTCTCGGCACTTTTATAAGCAGGCATGCCGAAGGGTACCAATATGTAGGCAACCAAGAAATTACCCGTTTTTTTATTGGCGAGTAAGTTCGTGCGAAAGCGTTCACTGACTGACTGTGTCGGGATTGCTTTGTATTCTCAGTATCATTTTTGTGTTCTCAAAACCATTCACTACGGGGTTCAAGACAATTAGAGCGCAGCTCTTAGGCGTCCGTTCCTGTGTTGAGCGACATCGCCGTTGGCGTCGGCGGCGTAACCGATAGTGCGAACGAGGACAAAAGAGAGCAAACGCGGAGTCTGTCGATATCACGAGATACTGGCCTCTAACCTCGCTTTCTTGCTCTGTCGCTCGTGCGCATGCAGGGCTGGCACGTGC
This sequence comes from Rhipicephalus sanguineus, assembly GCF_013339695.2. NCBI lineage: Eukaryota > Metazoa > Arthropoda > Arachnida > Ixodida > Ixodidae > Rhipicephalus > Rhipicephalus sanguineus. The sequence goes on from NC_051185.1 coordinate 58,215,546, forward strand.
ACTGCGGCTGGCTTCGCTTGTCGTAACGGGGCTGTGGGCGTTTCACTTGGTTCGCGACAGCTGCAATGCACAGAGTATACAGTGTGCGTAGCATTCGAGCGCTGGCAGTTTCTGTGGCAACATGTAACGAATGTTCCATTGCTACAACTGCGGATACTCAAAACACCAAGCACACCTGGCGTTGCCCGAACACGAGGCTGCGCTCAGCGAATTATGCAGTATCGTAATCACCGGTGAATTTTTTAATTTGTCATAGCTTAAGTCGTCGCTTCAGTTGTTCATCAGCACAACATATTCTGCACGTAAAAATCCGTTTGAGGGGCATTTTTCCATTGAATGTTTGACTTGTCACTGGCCCATGTGCCGAACTTTAAATGGCTTAAATGAAAAAGAAGCGGGCATAAAATTAACAGCCTCCTGTGAAATAGCTGCCAGACAGGACGACCCGGGGACCTAAGCCAAGCTCTTAAAAAATACCTTGGGCCGGCGCCAGGGGGGGCTCTGCCCCCCCATGGGGCAGTCCGGGGGGGCCCAAGCCCCCCAGCCCCCCCGTACTCTCCGCCTATGGTTGCAACCAGTATCGAAGTCATGCAAAAACCAGCAAGCCATTCTTGTGAAGGATAGTTGTAACTCGAGAACTCTGCTCTATGCCGAAGATGCGTATTGAAAGCAGTGATAACTTGCAATGCACCCGACATTTACAGTTCAGTCAGTGTCTTATTTAGGCGAAAGATGTCTCATACTCACGGTGTCGCGGTGTCTCATACTCGCCCTGGAACGGTGCCAGCTGTGGTCTGTCCCCCTCACACTCTCTCAGCAACAGTTGCGTGTTGCTCCTTCCAACGTGCGTTGCGCAACTGTTGCGCAACGTGGCGCCGGCATCCGTCGACGGAGTCGAATGGCCACAAGCTTTCTCCGAACACACTTTGGAATTTACAAAGTACCAGCTAACTCTCGCAGATGAACTTCGAGAATTTGAACCAACTTTCCCTCAAGTACAACACGAGAGCACCCTAAGCGCGCTTTGGTGGAACGGCTCTTTAATATTGCCATCGAAGTGATCAAGAAAATACGAGTTTGCCTGTTGGACACCAACATCAAGATGCAACTATTGCTGAGTATTTGAAATAAGCACCTTTACTAAGTTGCAAATATGTATTCTGGAGATTTTCTGGGCCCCCTCTCCCTTTTTTTCTCCTATTCCCGCCATTCTCTCATCTTTCTACTCCCCTTTCCCAATCCCCCAGTGTATAGAGTAGCCAACCGGAAACTTTTCTAGTTAATTTTCCTGCCTTCTGCCTTTCTGTTCCCTTCCTTCCTTATATTTGAAAATCATACTGTGATATCAAATCAGCATTCATTAGACGACTATGTCTTGCTTCTTCCGATGCTGTTTCTTGTCCAAGACATTTGTTTATTGGTGCATGTGAGTAACTTCCTATGTTGTACATCTGAAGCACAGTATTCTGACTGCACATCTGAAGATTGAAGTTGAAAGTGCTGTATGGGTTGCAGTTAGACATGTCCGGAGTATATATGTCCGGTCCTTCCTGAAAAAAAGTTGTCTAGGTGTGTTTTCTTATGTTGGTTTTATCTCTGCATCTGCTGCCAGCAACATTCGAATTCGTATGATACATGTTGTTCTATGCGAGTTTAAATTGCTCACTTTATTTCGCCTCGGAATTGCATGACACTATATTCCAATTTAGAGAATCCAATGTAACATCAAAGTAATGACACATTCCAATGTTCAAAAAATAACTGGAACATGTTCCTTTCGCATTGAAGGACCTTGTAAGGGGAACTCTTTTAAAGATTGGGAAGGAACGAGAGACGAACTTTCGTTCCTACTTTAGAGGAACTTGTACAACACTGCACCCTAGCAACTGTTACCCAGCCATAGGCACGTTGCCACTAAACAGTAGCAGTGTTAAAGTTGCTCAAGCTAAAAAAGCAACTCTGTTACAGTTACAGTCGCAGAGTTTCCAAAAGTAACTTGTTACAGCTACAGTTACTGCAAGAAAGTAACATTGCTTTTCCGTTACTATACAAAACTAAGTAATGAATCACAAACCAAATGAGAGGGTTTATTTAATAGAAACAGACGAAGGCATGCGGTTAGTCAAAATTGCACGTGGGAAAACCATAGACAAAGGGAACCTTAAAACCTGAAGTGCCCATTAAACTGCAAACAATTTTTCGAAAATCGCCAACTATTTTTTATGACATGAAATGCTTCAGTACATGTTCAAAACATAAAAATACTTGCAAAAGCATTTTACGGCAGATAATAATGCTTTATTTGTCGTTTGTCACACCGTCATGTAATACCCCGTACCTGGGGCAATTGAGGCGTATTCCAGGACAAATTTCTGCAACTCCAGAAAGTAGGAATTCATTTCGACTTGCCGTGCACAAAATGCACTATTCCTTGATACTTAATTCAAACTAGATGAGACTACCGTCCTTGTGTAGTGTTCAAAGCACGGCACTGCATCATGTTCGTTTATAACGCATGGGAAATGCAAGGCACGGATTTCATCATTCAAGGCTCGTTCACACTGAAGGCGGAACGGCGAGGCAGTGAGCCCGCGTTCCCTTTCAGACCACATGGCTCTCTTGGCTGCCCGCGTGGCCGAGGAGGCGGGGCATCTCGCGCTTTTGCGCACGTGTCGCTATCACGTGGCACTGCTTCTCCCAAAGATACACCTGCGCCACCGCCGCAGCGCGTTTTGGCTGGCTGCGGCAAAGCGGTAATCTTGGGTGGCGAAAAATCAGTCTGGGAGCGATCGGACAAGCCACCTTGTTTTCCACCCGCTTTCGCTGCCTGGAAGGAGGTTTTCCCTACTTTCCACGAGCTCGCTTTACCGCTTTGGCCGCCCTGCCTTCGGTGTGAACGAGCCTTTAGTGTGCATAGTCTCATTGAATAAGAGCGCCAATTCAATCACGGAACTTGTGCTGCCATTTATGTTTTAAATAGGAAAACAACATTTTACAAGCTGGGCTCGTCAAAAGCCTCTTGGAACTTTGCTGAAGAGCCATGACGAGCAAAGGTCATCATAAGTGAAAAAGTGGCAACTGCTATGACGAGCTCAGTTTGTCCTAAGCGCTTACGGGGTTAAAGGGAGCACACTCAAGCCCAACACTAGCAACACTCGTTGTGTACGTCTCATTAATCTGCATCAACTTTTCGGTGTATGCACCCTTGGTATCGGGGAATTAATTTGCAGAATTCATTGTAACTTAAAGTTGTTTCTCAAAGTTTGCATCAGAGGGCTTCCCTTTGTTGATATACGTTGCGTCCTTTACTGAACTGACATTCAGCTGGCGAGCTGGATGGAGTCCCCCATTCAGTCACCTTCACAAACGTCCATTAGTTCACGGTACTTCTGGCTCTCAGCTGTTTCGTGCTGCTGCTTCCTAGCCGCCTTTCAGAGATAATTTAGCTTGGATGGAGGAGACTATAAACTTGCCATCCTAATGGTAATTTCTTTAGCGTCACACCAAGAACAGAGCTACAAGCTCAAGTGAAAAAAATGATATATATGCCAAAAAAGAACGCATGCAAACTTAGCAAACTGTATTAATTGTACAGGGTGTTTTTTATTTTAAACAATTCATATCTTATAGAAATCCTAAGACAGTAAGGCTCCTGTCGTTTTCTCACACAAACACTACTTCAAGACAGAAATACCTTGCCGTAGCTGAAATGATGTTTTTGCGACTAATTAACGAAAACTTGTTAGCTTTTTAAGGTCTGCCAGAATGAGACCTCTGTTATTAATGAACGAGAAAAGGAAACTTTTGCGGGCTTGTTTTTTCTTTGTTAGACACAACATTAATGAAAGCTGACAGACAATGTGGTAGACCACATTTGGCAGGCCTTCTCAGATAATGAATGGTAGTTTGCCACTGTTGCTCAAGAGGAAAGTACACTCAAACCTCATTATAACGAAGTTACATCTTACACGAAAATAACTTCGTTATATCCGAAAATTCATTGTACACTTATATTCCTAACACTGTATTTATTGCAAGACTATTCATTTACTTAGTTATAACCGATAGTTCGTTATATCCGTGAGCATTATGTTGAGGTTTCAGTGTATATAACATCTGCATCTTACCGGTACTTACCTATGGAGCAGAAACCTGGAGGCTCACAAAGAGGGTTCAACTTAAATTGAGGACAACGCAGTGAGCAGTGGAAAGGAAAATGATAGGTGTAACCTTATGGGACAAGAAGAGGGCATAGTGGGTCAGGGAACAAACTGATGTTAGGGACATCTTAGAATCAAGAAGAAGAAATGGGCAGGGCATGTAGCGCGTAGGCAAGATAACTGCTGGTCATTAAGAGTATCAGACTGAATTCCAAGAGAAGGCAAGCGCACAAAGGGGAGACAGAAAGTTAGGTGGGCAGATGAGATTATGAAGTTTGTGAGTGTTACGTGGCCGCAGCAAGCACAGGACCGGGTTGAGAGACCTTTGCCATGCAGTGGGCTTAGTCAGGCTGATGATGATGATGAACAGACAGACAAGCCAAGAAAAATACAGGTGAACGAAAATAGCGCGAAAAAACGTAGGACGAGACAAAGAAGGGTACAGCACGAGCGCATTCTAACAATTGTTTTTTTTAACAACTGAACTTTTATTAGAAAAAACGATAATATATAGGAAGCGCTAAACCACATGTTCACCACGAACAGAACCAAAAATCTCAGGTGTGGGCATCTAGGCACCTTATCTCTGCCTTATTTAACGCAAGGGTAGGCCTTGCCACACAGTTATCTCCAGCTTTCAAAATTAAGAAAGCTTCAGTGAGCTCACGTGCCGTCTGGTCCCTATGACGTGCGAGCGCTTTGGCATCAGGCAGGAGAGGAGTACACATACACTCACGGCAATGCAAGGCCAAATTAGACGAAGGCTGATAGATAGACGGTGATCTTGCAGGCTTGCGTACAGACAGCGGCCTTTCTGTCCTATATAGCATTTACTGCATGTGAAAGGCACCTGATACACAACTCCCTTTCCACAAACTAAAGGGCTGTCCCTGTGTTTCACCTTACATTCATGCCATTTCTGCGCAGTCCCATCCACTTTCCTTTTAACCATACTCCACCCAGCTTATTCTTAGCCGAAAAAACCACATCAATGTCATATCTAGCACCAACCTTCTTGAGACGATGGGAAACACCGATGGGAAACATACAAAAATCATGACATGCATGTCCTGTAAAGCATGACTTACGTGCCACACTTATGGAGCGCTGGCGGCCGTTTCGCTAGCTTGATATACACCAAAATTGGTATCTCGCGACGTGACTGTGTGACGAACACAAATAATGGGTGGTAACGTGAAAATTATGGCACGCATGTTATGTACAGCATGATTTACGTGCCACGCTCATGGTGCGCTGGCGGCCGTTTCGCTAGCTTGGTATACACCAACATTGGTATTGAGTGACGTGACTGTGTGATGAACAAAAATAACAGGAGTTAATATGACAATCATGACACGCATGTCATGTACAGCATGACTTACGTGCCACGCTCATGGAGCGCTGGCGGCTGTTTCGCTAGCTTGATATACACCAAAATTGGTATTGTGCGGCGTGACTGTGTGACGAACATAAATAACAGGTGGTAACACGAAAATCATGACATGCGTGTCATGTAGGGTATGATTTAGACGCCACGCTTATGGTGCACTCACGCCCATTTTGTTAACTGGATATATATCTAAATTGGTATGGCATGACAGGAGTGCGTGACGAACATAAATGGCAGGTCACGCATCATATATATGTAGCAGAATATATGTTTCATTAGCATGGCATATACCAGATTGTACACTCATGCATGTATGACGATCTCGCGATATATAGCGAACTAGATGTCACGACATGGAGGACTTCATTAGCCTCAATGACAAACGAGACTATGTATGCAGCTCTTTGCTGGCTGCTTCGCATTACATCGATTCCCACATTGCGTGGGATCTGCCTACTTTTTTACTATCTTAGAATGGCTAGAATGGAAGTCTAAAATTGGCTTCACTGAACGTGGGGAATACAGCCAACAAGTGTGGGTATCACCAAAACAAATAGTCAGGTCTAAAAACTGAATAGCACCTTCCCTCGGTACTTCAAACGTGAAATGAAGGCCTGCCCCTTTCTCCTTAAAAAGCTTAAGAACTCTCGCCCTAGTGGCAACACACTGACAAGAATCAACTAAAACGAGGTAATCATCCACATATCGAGACGTTACAGCAACATCATTCTGGTCAGGTTCAAGTTCCTGGTCTACCCTGCTCAAATAGATATCACTTAAAACTGGGGCGACCCTGAGCTGATGCATACAGCCGACTTCTGCGTGTACACCTTGGGCCACCACCCGATCACTGTAGACTTCAAATACACATCAAGCAACTGCACAAAACCCAACAGAAATGCCACATTTGTCCTGGAACACTTGCTCATTGTCATTTACAATGCAATCATGCACATAGGACAGGAGTTTATCGTGCTGCAGAGAATAAAATAAGTCTTCGACGTCAACGCTGAATCCAGATATGGAAGGGCATGTATCACTGTGAAGGAACTTAATCACTTCAGATGAGTTCTTGACTCGAAAAGGATCCTCGATGTGTAGCGCTGACAGGTGTTTCTGCAGGAACCCAGAAACTGGGTGTTGCCAAGTCCCATGTTCTGACACAATCAGGCGGAAAGCGTCACCATTCCTATGAGTCATTACGGTAAAAAACACGTGAAGTAGAGAACCCTTTTCATTCTTCACAGAGGCTGAAAGCTTGTGTAGGTCGAGCTCTTCCAAAAGGCTCAACGCTTTCTTCTTGATGGGCGTTGGCTTCTCCTTCACCTTCTTCAGGTTCTTGTCTACTGCCAGTGTTGCTTTTGCTAGGAATGTTCCTTTTGTCATCAGCACAAAGGATCCTTCCTTATCAGCCACTAGAGGCCTGATACCTGTGGCTGCCAAGTTGTTGACCTGGGAATTCAGCTGTACGTTTAAAGGAACTCGACCCTGCTTAGAAGTCACAACACCAGCCGCTTCACCAACACAACGTGCCTTTTCCAGTTAGGAACCTTAACGGCTATGGTGTGCGCCATAGCTAGACGCTCTACAGGTCCAAGACCAGGCTCTGAACAGAACGTAGGGCCTAGACTCAACACCTTGATGTGACGTTCATCCATCACGCAGTTTCCCAAAACAACCACCTTTCCGGTTGGGGATCGCTGTTTTTTCACCTTCGGCAAAGTCTGCCGAATGACGTTCCAGAAGAACTCAGTGATGCGATGCCTGGTACGAGACCATTCCTTATAGGCATAACTCATCCTCCCATCACTGCTGAAACCACAACACACCTGCAGATGATTGTCGTAATGTCTCGCTTGTTGCCACCACTCTGACACCAGGAAAACTTGCACATCCATTTTGAATGGCTGGGGGAGGGCTGGATCCAACCACACATAGCTTGTACATCTTCTGGACACAGCTGCCGCTTGACATGCCATGATGCTGAGCAAGCCCGGCAGACGCAAACAGCGTGAAGTGCCACCAGTACCACGGGGTTTGTTAATGCTAAGGTTGAACACTGAAAAGAGCCCAAGGAAACTGTTGGGCGAGTTGGTAATTCATGATGAATGAAAGTAGCACGAAAAAACGTAGGATGAGATGAAGAAGGGTACAGCACAAGCGCATTCTAACTGCTATTTTTGCTATTTTCATCGTGCTATTTTCATTCATCATGAAGTACCGACTCGCCCAACAGTCTTTTCTTCGAAAGTATAAAGATGTTACTTGTATTAATTGTGATATAAATGAGAAGAAATTAAAGCAGACAAAAGGATAACTTGCTGCCGGCAGAGACCGAACCTTCGAATAACGTGTCCTGTTGCGTAGCCAGACGGGGTCGGCTTTCATGGCGCACGACCCACTGCCACCCCGCAGCTATTCGAGTAGTTGCGGCTTTGTGTGCTGTGATGGTAGAGGTACCTCACATCCCTTCCTGGTCACGCTCGTAGGGTAAGCCTCATGCAAACCTATCTCCACGTAACTGGCACCCAACGTGGGGTCGGCACGACACGCTAGCTGAGGAATGAGGCGCAAAAGGTAGGCGCTCCCAATTCTCACAGACTGGAATGACATTCCTACCCACATTCGTGTTTTAAAGAATTGTACCCATTTTAAAACAGGTTGCAAATCGTATAATGTATGTACGATTAAACATGGTTTTCATCGCAGAGCTTTAATAATAATGATAATATCTGGGTTTTAATGGACACCATAGTGGAGACACGTAGGGACGCTGTAGTGGAGGGCTCCGGAAATTTTGACCATCTGGTGTTCTTTAACATGCACTGACATCGCACAGTACACAGGCCTCTAGTATTTTGCCTCCATCGAAATGTGACTGCTGCGGCCAGGATCGAACCCGCGACCTTCGGGTCAGCAGCCGAGCACCGTAACCACGGTTCCACCGAGGCGGAAATGACAGAGCCCTTTTGTAATCTCCACATGGAAACTTCGATGTAGGAGTGTGTGAACATTGTTGTGAAATGTACACTTCCTAGAAAAACGGAATTTTTCTAATAAGATTTAGGTTGTTGTACACGATCATTTAAAGGGGCCCTGCAACACCTTTCTTAGTTATATTGGAATAGTCTCATTATTGACGTATGACTATTCACGAGCCATATGCCGCAATTCGAATCCGTCAAGTCTATGTGGTGTTACCAAATTATAGAGATCATGTTCCGCAGCTTTCTCCCTCCACTCAACGCCGCGAGCACGCGGAAAGCTGCGTGGGGTGTGAAGGGAGGGAGGGAGGGCGGAGGTGCGAGGAGGCGCCGAAGAGTTACGACAGCGCCGGCGGCATTTTTTCTTCTTCATTTTTTTTTTTTCGCTCTGGCGTCTCGGTGCAACCACGTGGTCTGTGGCGTCACTTCCGGTCGGCTTGCGTGGTCGTCGTCGAGCGGAGCCCATCGCACCGTGTATCGCGCATGCTTGAAAACTGCGAGTTGGTTTGGTAATGTTGGGTGTGCACCTCGAACTGCCGTAGTGTTTTCATCGCTCTCCCAACCGTGGACGCAAACATGCGTGCGCGTTTGGAACGAATGACAGCTGAGATGGGTTTCGACCCACACTCCGATACACCGCCTCGTCGGCGCTTGAATCGTATTCAACACGGCAAAGCTGCGTGCCCCCTTCTCCCAGTGGCGGCACTTCGATGCTGTTTGCTCTTCGAATGCGGGCGCACAGCGAGTGCGGGCTGATTACAAAGAACTGAAGACTAGAAGAAAGGATCTTGGGGCATCGGGCTGGCGCAGACCCACCCCCGGCTGTCTGCAGCTACCGTGAAAATGCGAGTCTGCTTGGTTGCTGTGTCGCGGTTTCTCAGGAACGTGAGACTACGGGGAGGATACGCCGAGGTACGGCTCGATGACATACTGAACAGACAGCGAACGGGACTCTCGCCATACAGCGAACACAGGTATCCTAAACTAGCCAGCGCCAGCATTGTTATCGGAGAAATGCTGCGCCGCTGCCTCGGTTGGTCGTGAGAACGTGCCGACAATGCAGTTTCCAGCTGACGAGGCAACACTCGAACGGCTGCCACTCTCAGCGGCAACCGGTAATGGTCAAAAGCACAGAAATATTTACGATTTCGGCACTGCGCATGTTGAAGAAAATGCAACCACGCAACTACGAGCAGACGAGCTGTCGGTGAGACCGGAAGTGCTAATATTAATGTTTGTTCGGCGTTTTAACGGCATGACACAATATAAACATACATATTATCTACTTATTGAACTCAAAATTAACAACGAAGGTAATAATGAGGGTGTTATCGTGATTATAACATCAGCCAATGGTGGAACTGCCGACAATTGCATCATATATTGCAGACTAATACATCATTTGTCGAGAAAAGAGGGAGCGATTTTCAGCTGACTTTGAGAATTTATTGTAAATTCCAGGCCGCTCGCTTCGCTGTAATATTTGGCTCGCGTGTTCTCGGGAGCCTCGACTACCGATTGGCAGCACTTTTTGACCCTGCTCAAAAAGTGTTGCAGGGCCCCTTTAAAGGCAACACTTGGGTGTGTTTTCCGGGAGCGAATGTGTTGTAATGAGAGCTATTTTGACAAAACGGAAATGAAAAGTGGGGCAGCGCTTGAAATAGGTTGCTTGTGCCATCACTAGTGCTTTCATTTAGTACTGGTCTGAAGGTGCTATGCATGTATAAAAACTCATAATGAGACGTTTCATTCAGGTGCAGCCAGTGCCTTTGCTACTACCTTCAAAGTATGTCTAAACAGTTCGGCAAGTTAAAATGTTGCCATTGCACACCTACCAATTCTCAACACTCTCCCTACTCAGTTTCAGTAAAAGCAGCAATCAAGACCAGAGGCAAAGTGATATTCAGAATTTCTACAGCCTCCCTGGCATATCCTGCCCTGAAAGCATGTGGAAATGGGCATGCCTGACGCGTGTTGACTAGCAGTTGCCGAAGTTGTAGCCATGTTCACTCTTATGGTCTCCTCCTTCAGAGCTACATTGTAGCACTTAGATTCTGTGTCGTCAAGAGTATATTGATGGGTAGTCTAAGGGAGCGTGGAATATTTTCTCTTTGAACTGCATTATTAAATCTTTTACGCAACCACTGTATGGGGACTATCCTAAATCAAGTTATATCTGTCAAGGTTGAACTAAATCTAGTAAGTTTGTGAACTTGGCCAGGCTTGTTTATTATAAAAAAAGAAGTTTTATTGGGCTTAAGGTATCTGGGTGCCTTGTTTGTGCCTGCAATGACTATTAGTTATCGCTGGGACTGGAGTGCTAACTTGGACTCTTAACTGCCTTCACTCCTGGTGAAACTATAAGTTTTCATTAAGGTTGTGTCAAACAAAGAAATGAGCCCTCAATATTTGCTTCCTTCATTCAGTGTTGCATACAAGTTACCACAACACCAGCTATTAGCACTTTGATTTTACACTGCTTTATGTAAATAATTATTTTAAAATAAGTGTACAGCGGCAAGATTGTGTTACTTCATTATGCATTTCACCCTCTAAAACCTTTGTGTATATGTCAATGTTGTCCTTTCAAATCAACAAGGATCTTCAAATAATATGGACAAGCAAACTTCATTTTTTTTTGCAGTGCTGTTTTTTTGCAGTGCTCATGCAAAATAACATCCCATACAAACAACAACCATTTAAGTTCATTTAAATGTTTCACTATTCTTTTCCATCATCAAACATTGCGCCATTCCGAATTTGATAGTTAGTTTTTTCCTTTACGCTTCCTTTTAGATGATGCTCAAAATGCATTTAGTGCGTTGAGTTGAGAGCATTGTTTGGAATACATCCAAGGTACTTTGACCATGTTGACATATCAAGATGGCCTAATAAGTATGGATCAGTGTACAGTGATAGTCTTCATTCGGTATATTTAGTTATATACCGTGATAAAGTGGAATATATATTCATGTGTGTGGTTGTGTGTCTGAAACATTATATGGTGACTAAGTTAAATTGTATTGTGTCTTATCATTACTATCCCTTGTAAATTATTTTTTTTTCCTTTATTCATATTTTCCAGTTTGTTTCATATTAACCTTTTTTTTGCTCATATTTTATTTCTTATGCTTCATGTGTTGAATTATGGGGTGCTTCCGATGCTGTGCAGCATTATGCAAAAAGAAAGCACAATAAATACTTCAATATGCTGGTGTTTAATGTATTTTCAAGTTACAAAGAAGTTTAGTTGTTTAGGTATAGTATCAGAATTGCATCCAAATTAGACCCCTATGCATTCGCAGGAGGTTTCTGCATATATTTGGTGGAGTATTTACGTACAGAGAGATGGGAACTTTTGTAAAAAGTGTTGTGTCATTAAACAGCTAGATGTGTTTTGCATAGGCAAAGGTAATTGTGTACTTCATTTACAAGTGCAGCAACCTTTCTTCATTGCCTAGTATTGTAGTCCAGTTGCAGGCAATCAGTGTTACATGGTTTGCATTGCCTTCCTGTTTTCGCTGTGGCTTTGCAGGTTCCTTGTCTTTGGCATCCCATGAATAGCACCATTCACTCGTGTCCGTACAAGGCAGAATCAGTGCACCTATGTGACCAAGGGCAAGAAAAACATGAAAAGACGCCTTCGTAAACATATGGGCGAGCGTGCCCTTCAGTGCCACCTGTGTCCAGCTGCATTCTCTCAGAACACTCGGCACACACACGGCACATACACACCCACACAGGAGAGTGTCCCTTTTTCTGTGACCACTGCAATGCATCATTTTTGTGGAAAGCGCACCTCATTAGCCACATGCGCACCCACGCAGGAGAGTGTCCCTTGTCCTGTGACTACTGCAGTGTATCCTTTTCATGGAAACAGCAACTCATGGACCACGTGTCCCGTCATCATGCAAACGAGAAGCCATAAAAGATGAGTGGTCTGCAGGCTTCCTTTAAAGAGGGGCCGGCGTGCTTGAGAGGGGAGACTTTGTTGATTAGAGGTGACAGTGAGAGAGTAGATTAAGATTTGGAAAGTAACTGTGCTTGGCAACTCACAAGTGATAATGGCATGAATTTGTGGTATGGAAGGGGAGTGGTAGAAGAGAGTGGAAAGGAGAGGCCAGCTTCTTGAGATACGAGTATCCACACAACTTTGGCTACCGGCGGCGCTGACTGACGCTCCCACGTTTAAATGTACATATATACCCTATAAAGTGGACGGAGGGATGGCCGCCGCGGTAGCTCAGTTGGTAGAGCATCGGACGCGTTATTCGAAGGTCGCAGGTTCGGTCCCTGCCCGCGGCAAGCTATCTTTTCGTCCACTTTTCTTTCTTCACATTTACCTTACATTTACTACTAAAAACATCCCCTATACTTTCCTTGGCATTATTGTCTGTTAGTGCTCATTAATATTGTGTATAACAAAGAAAATGAGCCCTTATAAATTAACACTTCTTTCCTTCACACAACTTTACACCACTTTGGGTAACACTCTCTCCATCAGAAAAACTGGTGAGCGGTCACAGGCACCGGGAATCGAAGTGGGTGGGGAAAAAAAAACACTGCTGGTGAGGATCGAAGCCACGATTTTCTAATTACGTGTTCAGTGTTCTTTATATTGAGCTATGGTGGCAGAGCTTCTGTTTTTTTGTCCACCTTAATTTGCCAATATTTCATAACACTGCATATCTATTAAAAAATACAATTAATGAATTATAAGGCATTTTATTCGTGAGCCTTCTTCCACATTCGTCTTGTGAACCATTCAAATGTCTCATAGCTTGGACAGACACGAGGACAAGTATATTTATATGATTTTTTTTACTACCAATCTCTTTTTACTGCCAATCTCATTTTGGATTTTTTCAGGAAGGACAAACAATAAATATATTAAAGTCAAAGTGAAAGAAAGAGCTCGTGCAAAATACAAGTACGGACTTTTTGAGTACCAGTGTAAAGGTAAAGATCTATATTCACAGGTGTGAAACATCTATACATAAATGTGAGCGCTTAAATATACATCACTCATAGAGTCATATCATACTTATATAGATATAATCATAATGTCATGCCTATGCAGGCATATTCAGGAGTTACCAAACAAAAAATCGTACTGTGAGACCTAGGTAGTTTTTTTTTCTTTCTGAACATGGCAGAAAACTAGAATGGCCTTGTCGGCCTCATTGCTATGTTAACAAATTGTGCCCAATTTAAGATAGCCACTGCGAATCGTCATTTAATTTGCTAAACAAGAAGTGCAGTTTATAATCTCCTCGAAAAAACCTTGAGATATCGATGTATAGAAAAACATGCTCCAAAATCAGATATCCAATAGCATATTTCCAAAATGAGATATATATTTAATTCATTCATGCGACAACTAACCCAGCAATGCATTGTATTTAATATAAGCACAATGTATGCAATTTCTTTCCGAAATTTCAAATAGTTGTACGCTATTTTATATATTAAAGACAATGGTCTGCTTCTTTCTAGGAGCAAGTGTGTTTTAGTGACAGCTATTGTGACACAGCAGATATGAAATGTTGGGCAACTGTTAGGACAGGTTACCTGTGCCTTTTCTGCCACTTTCATTTAGTATTACTGCAATAGATTTTTGGCATGTATAAAACTCACTTAGTTGGTCTTTTCATGCAGGTGCAGCCAGTGCTCTTACAGCTCCTCAAGCTACGTCCAATCATTTTGGCAGCTTCAAACATTGCAAGTGCATTCCGCTCAAATCCTCCACACTCTGCCTGCTCAGTTTCAGTAAGAGTTGCAGCCAAGACCGGAGCCTAAGCAGCATCCAGAGTTTCTAGAACCTGCATGGTACACCCTGCCGGGAAAGCATGCTACAGCAGATGTTCCTTTTACAGCATGCCAATCAGCAGTAGCCACAGTTAAGGCCATGTTTATTGTCATGGTCCCCCTTTTTGAGTGTTGGCAACATTGTAGCACTTAGGTTGTGTGTTGTCATAGAGAACATATCGACGGGGATCTAAGGGAGCATGCGGTATTCTCTCTTTGAACTGCATTACGAAATTTCTCTCGTGCAGGCACTGTATAGGGACATTTTTAAATCAATGTATTTCCGCCAAGATTTATGTAAACCTACAGTGAGCTCTTGAAGTTGGGCAAGTGTTTTGCATGCCGTGGGTGAAGCCATGTGGAACTTAGCAGGCACAGCAAAAATTCCTGTATTCCATTTCCTGTCAATTTATTTATTTAATTAGTAAGTTAGGTTAGTTAGTCAGCTAGGGTCCTGTTTAGTTGTTTATTAATTTCCACACATACACACATATTCTGTACATTTGCTTCATCACTCATCAGTTTTATTCAGCTACAGGCTGAGGTGTCGGAGTACCTTCCTTGTTTGTGTTTGCAATACATGTTATTTGTTTCCAGGACTGGAATGTTAATGATAACTCTAATTGTGCTTTCACTCTTAGTGCATACATATGTGAGAGACACACTGCCCTACATAGTCTTCCCACTCATGATTTGGCATAATGAGTTTGTGTTAAACTATACTTTCATTTTCCTTAGCTCAGAGTTTCTATTATTGTTGTGTCTCAATAAGTACAACTTCGTAGTTGACTTAATCGAACAGAATTATTGTAATGTTGATGTACAAGCGATTGATGGCACGTAACGTACATTCCTTACTCATTTACATACTAGCCTTCTTTGTGTCCTCATGAGTGCGGAGCGGAACAACTAGGTACCTGGCTGAAATTGTTGTGACCACATCGTCACCCACTGTGTTCTAATCAATGAATCTGCAACAAATGTTGATGTATGTGTACTGTCTCCACTATAATAGTGTTAAGATGAAGAGTGTTTCCTTTGTTTATTGGTTTACCTTGAGCTGCTTTAAACAGTACATATTTAGGGTTGTAAGGAAAAGGAAAATCGGGGTATTTTATCATTTTAAGTATGGGCTAGTGTGCTGCTGCTTCACACTGCAATTTAACATTGCATTTATGCTTACCAATTTCACTGGCATGTCAGCAAAATGTGATATTGCATTCTTTTACGTTATGATCTTCAGGGATGATGCAGTCATTTCAGCAAACATGTTTTATGTACGTAAGTTCCGTGAGCATGTCATGAAAGTGTGGTTTTATGCTTTGTTTGTAGGCACCAATATTTGCTTGATTGCTATGTCCATTTAATATCGATGTGATATCATGTTTTTCTTTACACTGTATTTCTGCACCTGTACGTATTTGTATTGTCTATTAATTCATATTATTTAAGCTCCAACTATAAGGTACCAGTAAATAAGCTGTAACATCAAAGCAGTCTGAAGCCCTCCAGCTTTGCCATTGTGCGAATAATATATTTTGAAACTATATGTGCGTGCACAGGATGCCCGAGCTCAGGTTAGCCGTCTTTTAGGTACAAGAAAAGCTCATACACTTAGTCTGGTGATGCATTCGCTTTGGACAACAGTTCAATGTTTGTGCCCAAGACACTTGTGCAAAACAATAGAGTCAGAAGAGAAAGATGAAGTACGTATCTATGGCTTTTGCCTTCGTGTAGTCTTAGGCAAATCCATGAGGGACCATGTGACTTTTTACTTGCATGGAACGCAATGTTTCGCACACAGAGAATGCTAATCTTTCATTTACAACTAAGGGCACCAATGCAGATGCAGAAATTTCTGTGAAACGAGTTCTTATACACTATTATGTTAATAGGGATGTTTGTGTTGGTTGAAACAGAAAACAGGTCAAAAGTTGAGAGGTTTGCGAAAAAAAAAAAAAAACAATACCTCTGTTGTCTGTGTTGTCCTGCTACCGGTGGTTCGTTTTTTGGGCTGTTTTAAATTACGACTGTGCTGTAGCAACCTCCCTAAGCTTCCACGTTTGTGTATGTTCACGGCTGAAATAGCACAAATTCAGACATATGAGAGGATAGGAAAGAACAGCAGCCAACACAATCTCGCATGTGATGTTTTTTACAGAGCAATGGACAGTTGATAAAAGACAACAGTCATGTGGTCTTAATCCCTCTGCAAACAGAAATGCATTCCACAAATGATGCATTCCAAGGTTTCTCAAATATTTTAAGAGTCCACATCAACTTAATATTTGCCCTTAGTGTCTTTTCAGTTACAGCAGCGGGCAGTAAAGAACAATGGTGGGGAGCATCTTCTCCGCGGCCTGTTATGGTGTAACCTCTTCTCTGAATGTTCCTCTTGTCAGTCGGTCTTGTCGTGTTTCAGCGTATCTTTGATGATATCTCACATGCAAGCATATGATCTTTTGGCTGCTGTTTGGAGGCTTGTGATAATCATACCTATGTATATGCTTGAATGGGCTGATGTTTAGATAAGTCTATACTCTGGCTGGAAAAATTAAAGATGATGGAAGCCTGGTAGTGGCGACAGATGCCATCCAAGGAGCATAATAGTGAAGTAATATGAAGCTTTGCCATAGGCTGGCTAGTGATGCGGTCACCCGCCATCACAACATTGCAAGTTTACATAATTTTTGTGCACTTTTTGAAATAAAAAGAGTCAGGAAAGTTGTAGCTGGAAAAATCAACATGGACAGCAGCAACAATGGATCGTTGTCCTGACTCGAAGGTCGGCATCAGTGGTGTATTCTTGTTCAAATCTCATTTTTCTAGAAGATCATGTGACTTACAATATTTACTTGAATGTAATGCAAGCTTTTTCCCATATTTTTGCTACCTGCGACCCTCGTGTTAGAGTCGAATACTGAAATTCAAGTTGTCTAAAAAGTGCATATGGTGCACACAGTTCTTTTATTTTAGTTTTATTTTTTCCTTCCTGGTAAGTCACCCCTCACGTTACAATCGTGGTCGCGTTACAATTGAGTAAATACTTATTATGAAATGTCACATTTAGCTTCTATTAAAAAGTTCTCGACAGTCCTCACTCACCACATCTTTAATCCATTGAATGAATGGCTACTCTCTGATTGGTCATCTAGAAACATGTGAAATCGAATACTTGTTCTTAAATCTGGTAGTCCATTTTCGATAATTCTGCATTCAGTAAATTTGGACATTTTTTCTGGTCCCATGAAATGTGGATTAATGTGCTTTTACTGTACAATAAACATTTCAGTGAGCTGGTGCTTAATGTGTTATACTCCATTACAACTCAAGAAAAAAATGTCAGCTCTGCCCACAGCCATCGCTGTTCTTCCCACAGAGAATTTCCATAAGTGCTCTGTCCAGTAGCGCTTACTCATTTTTGTGAAGTCAAGCACTTGTCGAGTGTTTCAGGCTGCTGACTTTCCCATACAGATCAACGTTTATGAGCTGGTTGTAGGGCAGAGACTTGAACGTCCTGGTAAATTTTGTCGGGGATTCTGATAATGGTGCTCCGCCAAACATAAATTTTTAGGTAGGAACAATGAACCTTTAACTCTTAAAGGAGTACTGACATGATTTTGAAGTGCAGCAAAACGGACGTTTTTGGTTTCCTTGGCACGTAGTGTTAACGCTCTCCCCACACCGCATCCGGGAAACGCGTATAAATATTTAAGTTTGATTTTAAAGTTTTCATCTCCCAGAATCTGCAAGGCAGCTTCACTGCATGGAGAGCCCTATGACGTTTCAAGTCAGCTCACTTGGTTTGCGAAGTCTGAGTTCTGCATGCAGCCTAAATCACAGAAATCAATGTCGGAGGCACTGGACGACAGTTCACTCATCATGAACCACGTTCGACTGACAGCAAAGGACAGCAGGTGCATATTTCGTGGGTTGCAGTCTGCCCGTGACGTCACGGGCAGACTTGACACGTCACTATGAAGCCGCCCTCTCGAAACCGAAACCGAAACTGCTGGTTGAAAGAAGCGGTATTAAAAATATATGCAATGCATCCCCAGGCACCACGACACTCTTTTTAGGGTTCTCGACACCCGTGCTCTCATTTAGAGCAACAACCCGAAAAATTTTTAAATGCAAGAAGTATTTGCAGTTCGAGCGAAAACCAGCTAGCAGGACTGTCTTTTACATGTTAAGGGCAGGCGCAGCGTGGTTCTGTGGGCAGAGCTGTCATTTCTTCTGAGGTTGTAACCGAATGTAGCATACTGCAAAGAAATTTGGCTGTCTCGGCATAGTATCAGAATTGCATCTGCACCAGACCGCTATATATAAGCAGCAGGTGTTTGCATGCGGTATTAAGTATAGTATGTATGTACAGAGACATAGGGCACTCGTGGGAGACTTGTAGACTTGTGTTGGGTCAGTGCATGCCAAGGCTATCAAGTACTTGACTTACAAGTGTAGGAACTTGTCTTGCTTGCCTGGTGCTGCAATTCGACTCCATGTAGCATGTGACACATAGTGTGCATTGCCTACCTGTTCTCCCTGTGGATTTGCAGGTTCCTTGCCTTTGGCATTGCTGGAGGAGTACGATTCGCTTGTGTCCGTAGAAGGCGGACTGTATTCTTGTCGGCAATGTGCCTATGGGACCAAAGACAAAAGAAACATGGAACGACACCTCTGTCTACACCCAGGCGAGCGTCCCTTCTAGTGCCACCTGTGTCCGGTTGCATTCACTCACAGTGGAAACCTTGAAGACCACATGTGCACCTCCACAGGGGAGCGTGCATTTTCCTGTGTCCACTGCAATGCGTCATTTTCACAAAAGGAGTATTTCATGTGGCGCATGCACACCAACACAGGAAAGCGTTCCCTTTTCTCTGAGCACTGTGATGCATTATTTTTGCTGAAAAGAAGCCTGAAAAAGCACTTGGGCTGTTGTCATGCAAAGGAGCCTTTTTTAAGAACAGGGCATAAAGACTTGTTTTTTTGTTATGGAGGGTGGGGGTTGTGAGGAAGAGATGTTGATTGTTTTATTTTTTTTATTGCAGGAGGTAACTTCCTAAATGCTTTGAAAGATTTTGAATCCTCCATCCATTGAATTTCTTATAGTATACTGCTTAGGAATAAATCTCTCGTAATTCAGGAGAATTTCTCAGGTTCTCTTGTGTGACTTCACAGCCATACCAGGCTGGTGAAGGTTCCACCTACCTTGAATGCAGATTGGCTAAAAATGCCTGCATTACTGTTAAACTTTCTGGATGTTACATATTATACATGAAGTTAACAAGTAAAATGGAGACAGATGTGCAATACACCAAATTTTTTGTCTTTCTTGCAAGTTGATCAACTCGGTTCTGGTTTCGTTCACATTTCATTTTAAAGTGCACTTAAAGCTTTTGATAACGAACTTTGGTGGGATGGAACTATCGATATAACAATCTATTTAAGTTTTTGTGACTGCATGTCCAGAGACCATACATATCTAACCTCAAAATAAGGCAGAACGTTTATCCACGATATTAGTATAACACGCGTCACTACTGCCGTGAAGGAAGACCGAGAAAACAAACTGAAACTTCTGTGGTGGCCTGTGGTCACGTGGTTGAGTTACTTTTTCTGCAGTCGTGTTTTTCAATTCGCACACCATGCAAATCAGAGCAGGTGCTATGCGGAGCATCTTTGCTGGCTGTGGTTTTTGCAACACCCGATTTTGGCGACCGTGTCGGTTGCTGATGTTAGTGTCTGTCGCAGCTGTCACGCATAACCAGCAAAAAAAAACAGGGTTCATACTGGAATGAAACCCAGGCATATTTTTTGGGAGGCAGTCGTGTGTTCTACCGCAGAGCCACGCAAGTTCTTGAAACTAGAGGCATTGTGTGTGGCAAGGAGTCACGTTAGTTCCCCGCCACAGCGGTCGAGTGCTTAAGGTGCTCGACTGCAGACCCGAAGGTCATAGGATCGAACCCCTGCTGTGGCGGCTGCCTTTTAATAGAGGTGAAATGCTTGAGGCCCATGTACTTAAATTTAGGTGCACGTTAAAAAACACCAGATGGTCAAAATTTTTGGAACCTTCCACTACAGCATCCTTCATAATCATATTGTTATGTGCCGCTTATCTAGAGGACGAAGAAGAGGAGGACGGGTTCGTTGCTGTTTCGCCATCTTGGTTGTTACCCCGATCTCTGCGATTGTGTGAATATTGTAAATACAGCCTTCTTCTGTCGTCTCCCCGTAACAGCTTTGGTGGAGGTGCGGGGTAACTCCACCATCGTGCTACGTGATGGCACCTTGCTTCGTCGCAGTTTCTTACCTGACAGTCCTGACCTCTTGCTTGTGATTCCGGCACACCTTCATTCGACTGTTTTTGCCCAACTTCATGATGTGCCGACAGCGGGGCACCTCGGATTATCCCGCACATACGATCGTGCACGCCATCGTTTCTACTGGCCAGGAATGTATCGGTCGGTACGCCGTTACGTGACTTCGTGTGACCTTTGTCAGCGCCGGAAGAAGTCAACACTCCCGCCTGCAGGCCGTCTTCAATCACTCGACATCCCATATGAGCCGTTTCATCGTGTCGGCCTCGATTTGCTTGGTCCGTTTCCTACGTCTGTTTCGGGAAATCGATGGATCGCCGTTGCCACGGACTATGCTACACGGTTTGCAATTACTCGTGCACTTCCAACCAGCTGCGCGACTGCCGTAGCAGACTTCTTGCTCCATAACGTCATCCTGCAACACGGGGCACTGCGCCAGCTCTTGACCGACCGTGGCAGACAGTTTCTTTCCAGGGTCATCAATGACATCCTGACGTCTTGCTCGACCAAACATAAGCTAACTACGGCCTACCATCCACAGACGAATGGCTTGACGGAGCGGATGAACCGGACCCTTACCGACATGCTAGCAATGTACGTGTCGGCCGACCACCAAGATTGGGATACAACATTGCCTTTTGTCACGTTCGCGTATAACTCGTCCCGTCACGAGACGGCTGGTTATTCACCTTTCTTTCTGTTATTCGGCCGAAATCCAGCGTTGCCTATGGACACGATGATGCCTCCTTCCATGTGCCCACCTACTGAGTACGCTCAAGAAGCCATTGCCCGCGCCAACCATGCACGTCAAGTTGCGCGCGTTCGGTTAACCGAATCGCAAGTGGGCCAACAATCTCGCTACGATCGCCATCACAGAAACGCCCACTTTCTTCCTGGATCTCTTGTCCTCCTTTGGTCTTCAGCACGCCGTGTTGGGCTTTCTGAAAAGCTACTCTTCCCGTACACCGGACCATACCGTGTATGCTGCCAAGTGACCGACGTGACGTGTGAAATCGAGCCATTGTCTTCGTCCTCGTCGACTCAGCCCCGCACTGACATTGTTCACGTTGTCCGTCTGAAGCCCTATCAGATACCGGAACCCACCGACGCGTGTGTATAGTGACCATTCTCGCCACCGTCTTCGTCCGGGTGCACCGAGTCGGTGCTTTCTCCGCCGGCGGGTAATGTTATGTGCCGCTTATCTAGAGGACGAAGAAGAGGACGGGTTCGTTGCTGTTTCGCCATCTTGGCTGTTACCCCGATCTCTGCGATTGTGTGAATATTGTAAATACAGCCTTCTTCTGTCGTCTCCCCGTAACAATATCATGGTTTTGGAATGTCAAACCCCAATAATTATTATTACGAGTCAAGTTAACAGCCATTGAAATAATGCATTGCTGATAATTAGAATCACACCAGGCATCACACAGTGTGAATGGCAAAAGGAATTCGTGCCCGTACATTATAAAGAGCTGTGTTATATGTTATCATCACTGGCAACAGCACAGCATCAACGTAGTGTGCAACTATGTAGGTGCATATATTCCTTTACAGACTCATAGTGAGTGCTTTCCAACATTCATTTAATGCTGGAAAAGTACACCTGATAGTGTTGCACTTGAATTGTGTGCACTTTGAAACGTCACACTCTGTGTTCTGCATTTCCAGAATGCAGTCAAAGAGAGTTCTATAGTGTACTCTTAGAAGCCTGCTCCTTCAGCTTATTGGCCTCGAGGAGTTACGGAGTCGCCCTCTATCGGACGCGCCTCGATTGCGTGCTAGGCAGGATACCGCCGGCGCGCTCCCCATAGGTTTTGCTGTCGGCGCTCTACAAAAACACCTCGCGGAAGCCCTCCAGGGCATTTTTGTAAGTACTTTCGAAATGAACTGTGTTCTTTAATGTCAAAATAATCATTTTCGACGAACTGAAAGCACAAGATAGTCTACAGTCGCTGTCTCTTTCCAGAAAACCGAGCACCCGCTTCACGCTGTCACCGCGTTGCAGACCCCTGAACCGGCTTCTTGCGTGAAAGGTAGTCACTCGCTGAGTGCAAGCTATGTGAAATATCTCGTTAGAGTAGACTGCCTGTATAACCAAACGGAGCATAACAGAAAGAAGCCCCAAGCCAGCGATCGCACGGGTTCGCGACGACTGGCGGCGCCTCTGCATGTATGAGCGTCTGCATGTATGTTCGTACTGATGGTTTCGCTTTTGCTACGAGTGCATTTTGGCACTGCGCTGTGAACTTTAGGCCGCAAAATATGAGAATTTGTGAGTAAACAAACAACTACTGTTGCGCGGACGCTATCAGAGCAGTTCAAAAACAATTTCCTTACAACTACGGCTTCGGTGCGCATGGCAACTTTGTGATCTGCCGTCCCGACGATTCAGTGTTTTTTTTTTCCTTTTTGGTCTAAATTCGGGTACGTTTCAATGTCATTTGACAAGGTGTCTCGCACTGCGTATTGATCGGTCTTCTCAGCGGGCAAATGCCGCTGCTTATGTTTCTTTATTCCGCGCATTTGTTTCGTTTGGTGCTCACACAAAACGTGAGCAAATGCGACGCCTTTTTTTAATGCTTCCTAATTATCGTTCCGTTTGCATTCCAGTGAACTTGCCGCTCTCTGTCATCAACAAATTCATAGACCAAAGCTTCACCACTTCGAGATTGCTGGTGGAAGAAGAACCAGTCTACGAGACCGAGCATGTAGAAGCATGCGACGCCTAGGAAAAGAAAGAAAATACAGTAACGTTGCGGACTTGTTCTGCAAACGTCGGCTGTGAACTAGGACCCACATGAACTTGAAATAGCGGTGAATAAAATAGAAGTTATTGGAGCAACCAACAGCCGCAAAACAGGATAGTAATTATTTGGCATGTATCCCAGCAATTTTGACAGCAGTGTCGTGTTTAACGCCAGCAGAGTGGCATCTTTCCCACGTAAATAAATGAGGCTCCAAGAAAATACATGGGGCTGGCCGGTGGGCTGATCACGGAGGCAATGCAAAATTTATGTAGCTTATGAAGCAATGCATGCCTCATCAAATAGGAAGGTTGCCCGTCGGCGTCCCGCGTCGGCGGCGTCAACACGGGTGATGCAAAAAATAATCGTCACGTGATTGATGGTGTCACCATATGACGTCATCATGACGTCACAGATCGCCAAAATATGTAGCGTCATTATGACGTCACATGATGACGTATTCACACGTCATGGTCGCTTTGCATTGCCTCCGTGATCGGTCACGGAGGCCGTGCAAAACCGCGTTAGGCGCAGAACGCTTTTGGAGGGGGGCGCGGGAGAGTCAGTACAACTACTCCCAAGAAGAAGAAGATGACTTTCGCCTTCTAGTCATCTTTAACGAATGCATAAGGGACCCTGTGCATTTTTTAATTCAACGTATCTAAACAATGACTTGCGCATCTGCAGCCGATTTTGTGGACGCTGACCACGGGGCCGACGATCAAGAGGTCGCATTGGAGGGTTCTGAGATGGCACCGCACGTGGTAAAAGGTAGCGCTTTTACCATCCTGTGGCAGATAAGCATCATTTGCCGGCGGGAAGCGCGCGAGAGCAATCGTCTCAGTGCGCGCTGTCTGCTACTCACCGAACATCGCAGGCCCGAAGCAGTAACAAAAGTCTTCGTCGCGGAAGTACTTGTTGCACACAAGACTCGTAGCGGATGGCTACTTGCCGGTGTAGCGGATGGCTACTTGCCGGTTCTTAGCTTTACAACCCATGCTTCACGCTGTTTCTTGTCCCGCAATTACCAGTGCAGGCTGACACGGCTCCTTTGCGTAAGCGCGGCACTGCGGCACCGAGCGGTAGAGCCCCATGTTCCATGTTCGTCGCCTTCGGAGGCAGCCACTCTATTACAGTGGTTTCAATTGAGTAGAAAATGAGAGAAAACTTCCGAATTTGGACAGACAAGAGCGCATGTGGGACTTGAAACACGTTTTGAAAGCACGCGGCAGTGCGCCACAAGCAGCCGACGCGGCCGCTGAGACCACATGATCCTGCCAAGCGAGTCACGCTGACGGTGGCGCCGGCGCTTCCAGTGGTGGGCCTCGAGGCCAATACTGTGCTGTGCTGTGTTCTGCGCAGGCCTGGAGTTCTTTCTTTTTGCTTCTATTTTTCACGTCCCGTCTGCTGCCCCCCACTGCACTGTGCAATGCTCACTTATGGGTTTGCAGAAATTGCTGTCTTTCTTAGCATGGCACCTCTTATCTTTCCCTGTCTTTAGTCCACTGAATCAGTGGGGGGACAAATATGTTGAGAGGACACTTGATGTTTTGAAGAGGGTCCATTAAAATCAAGAGGGTGCATGGACAGCAAAAAAAAAAGGGGGGGGGGCACTCAAGTCGGATGGAGTAGGTATGGCATGGCTGAACAGTTGTTTCTAATGAATGTATGAGATCGTGTATTGGTATGAGAAATGCCTTTTACTACAGAAGAGAGCCTACTGCCCGCATATATGTAGGTGCCTACATGCTATTCCCTAGCACAAGGCGGGCAGGGAAGGAAAAGACAAAAATTAACAGAAATATATGTGGTTATGGAATGTGTACATGAGATTATAAGTTTAATTAATGTGATGTATGCCGGTTTAGATATTCATCTTTACGCACAGTGCGAAGGAAATAACAGAGACAATAGAAGAAGAAATGACATAACACGAGCGCAGAGTTAAGCGTTCTTGCTTCGTTGTCTCTTCTTCAAGTGTCTATATAATTTTCTTTGTGCTGTGGGTAAAGATGCAGATATACCGACTAGCCCAACTAGCTAGAGCACTTCCGTTTTGAAGTTATCAACGAGAACTATGACTTTGAAGAGCACGAAAAGGAATTTCGAAACTTGAAATTACTATGGAAAAGATAGAAGGCTGAATACTGCCCCCGAGATCTAACGATGCTTGGGAAGTTAAGCACGTTTTACTGTGGAGACAAACAAATTATTCTCTGTATCCCATGCATTCTAACAGAAAACATTGGCACGCATAGAGGTGTGTCTTTATCATAGATGTATCTGCTTATACCATTGTTGTCCACATTTCATAAAATAAGTGACAATATCGGGCCCTGTGTGCAGCGCCTTCTCAATTGCTAGCCTCACTTCATTGCATAGTTGAGTCTACTGTGTTGTGCTGGCTTTAACAGTGTTCTGTGTGCTGTTGCAGATGTGTCCATCCCTGCTACCGAGAAATGAAGAAGTTGTATGCTTTGGATATTGTCAGAAAAGAACAGCACCAGCCTCCTCTTAGAAATCATTCACTACTTCATGCCTATGTTGCAGCATCTTACGCTACGAACATGATATTGTGACAGTGATGTGACCACGTCTGCAGACAGCTGCTGAAGATTGGTTATGTTCAACGAACGAAGTTGGCAGTTCACTTTCTGCACTGTTCGTCACTTGAATTTGGGAGAAAGTAATGGATATCACTGCAATCTAGGCATTTCAATCATTGGAGTACAGGAATATTGCCTGTCTTACAAAGCGCTGGTTCAGGTTAGGTATTTATTAATGCACAAATTTACACATTTATATGCGCCAAGATAAACTGTTTTGCATATTAGTAACCACAACACTTGGTAGCGACACATTGATCTTGCAGTTCAATATGTAAGTAATTATTTTAAAGTAAGTGTGCAGAGACAATCTCGTGTTTCTTCATTATGCATTTCACCCTCTAAAACCTTTGTGTATATGTCTGTGTTGTTCTTTGAAATCAAGAAAACCTTGAAATTAATATGGACAAACAAACATGATTTATTTTTTTGCAGTGCCTCTAATTGATCAATAACCATTGAGGCTCACTTCAATCTTTCTCTATTCTCTTCTATTATGAAACATTGCACCATTCTTAATTTGATCACTCATTCTTCTTTGTACCTTTCCTCTTAGATGATGCTTAAAATGCAGCCTTGAGTTGAGTTCTTTGTTTCATAATATATCTAAGGTACTTTGACCATTTTGGCATATCAGGACACAAGGTTGTCTTGCAGGGCCAGTTGGTACATGTTACTGCATTTGTGTTGTTTCTTCCTTAGCCTTTGTCCTGTTATAGCGCTATTTTCAATGCACTATCAGGATCATCTTCATTCAGTATAATTAGTTATATACTGTGACAAAGCGGAATATCTACTGGTGTGTGGTCGCGTAATTATCTGAAACATTCTCTGGTGAATAGGTCGCTTTGGATTCTGTGTCATCATTGTTTTCATTGAAGCAATATAAAGAAATTCGTGTGAAACGTGTAAACTGTGCTAGTGCACATAAAGAAACAATATTTTGTCCAATCAACATAAGTGCACCTGTATTACTGACCACCAGTAACTCTGGTGCCGTTATATCTGTTGTAAATTTTTTTTCTTCATATTTTCCAATTTGTTTCTTATTAACCTCTGTCTCTGAGATATTACTTCATATGCTTCATGTTTTGAAGTAAATCTGATTATATTATTGCACAGCATTATGCGAAACAAGAAAATACAGTGAATACTTCATTGTGCTGGTGCTTAATGTATAATAGACTCTCAGTAAACAGAAATATCTTAAACGGAACTGCTGCCTAAATGGAACAATTGACTATAATATGATTGGTCTCGTACTCGAATTCTGCACCCCTGCTCCGCTCTTGGTTAACAGAATTCATGTTTACCGGAGCGCATTTTCCTGGTCCCTTCAGATTCCATTTAATAAGAGTGTACTGTATTTGCATATTACAAAGGAATACGGCTATTTAGGCACAGTATCAGATTTTCATCCAAATCAGACCTCTGTGCATTTGCAGGAGGTTTTGATGTACAGAAAGATGGGCACTTGTGTAAATTGTGTTGTGTCCGTGCACTGTTACGGCTGCAGTAACATGTAGTTTTGTAGGGTAGGTTAATCATGTACTTCACTCACAAGTGCCGCAACCCTTTTTCATATTGAAAATTTGGTTGAAGCACACCGAAAAACACCGACTAGAAGAAGCAGACAGGGCAGCGCTTACCTGTGTAAGCGCTATCCTGTCTGCTTCTTCGAGTCTGTTTTTCGGTGCACGTCAACCAAATTTTCCAAATTAACGTAAACCAACTGGCCCAACTTGCCATCTTCCTTCTTCATAGCCTGGGCCTGTAGTCCAGTTCCCTAATATGCGTGTCACATGATTTACATTGCCTCCTGGTTTCCCTGTGGCTTTGCAGGTTCTTTGTCTTTGGCATCCGATGAGCAGTACCGTTCACTTATGTCTGTACAAGGGGAACTGCATTCCTGTCTTCGGTGCACCTATGTGACCAAGGACAAAAGACACATGAAGAGACACCTTTACAAACATACAGGCGAGCGTCCCTTCCAATGCCACCTGTGTCCAGCTGCATTCTCTTCTAACACTAATCTCATAAGACACATTCGCACCCACACAGGAGAGCGTCCCTTTTCCTGTGACCACTGCAATGTGTCATTTTCGCAGAGAGCTCACCTCATTAGACACACGCGCACCCACGCAGGAGAGCGTCCCTTTTCCTGTGACCACTGCAATGTGTCATTTTCGCAGAGAGCTGACCTCATTAGACACATGCGCACCCACACAGGAGAGTGTCCCTTTTCCTGTGACCACTGTAGTGCACAGTTTTCTCGGAAAGGCAGCCTGAAAATCCACATGGACCGTTGTCTTGCGAAGAAGAATCCCTAAAAGTCCGATGTGTACAGTGTTGATGGGGGAACAGTAGAGTTCATTGATTAATCAAATTTTGTTTGAGGACGGTAACTTCTGAAGTGCATGAAATAGTTTTTGGATTGCTTAGCAATTAAATTTAGAGAGAAATGTGTCCTTGTTAATAAAAATTTCCCAAATGTCTTTGAGTGACTATGCAGCTGTGCCTTGATAATGAAGGTTTGACTTGCCTCAAATGTTTACTAGCTAAAGATACATTTGTGACTGGAACATTTTTGAAGTTACTCACTATGTATGTATTTAGAAGGGTAATAGACAAAGGTGTGCAACGAGGTCTGGCAATTCTATTATGTATAAAATTTTTGTGTGTCTTCCAAGTTTATCAACACGGGAGTGGTTTGTTTTCAAATTTTATGTTAGTTTGCAGTTAGACCTGTAATTTGAGCTTTGGTATGATAAAATTTTCAACCTAACATAGAATTTATCCTATTGTGACCATGTCGATGGCATACGACATCTTTTACCTCAATTTAAGGGAGCATGTTTATTTGCTTCTTTGATATTAAAGTTTGAGTGCGTAAAAGAAGACCAAGGCTATACTTTGAAACTTTTGCTGGTGCCGGTAGTTGAATAGTTGGCAAGGTTTTTTGTGAGCACATTTTTGAATAACGTGTTCCACATGACAGAGAGTAGCCATAGAGCAAAACATTTTTCTTGGCAGTGTCTGGGAGCAAGGGGTGATGGTGTGCTAAGTGACCTCTTTCGATATCTTGCTTATCAAGCTACGACAGCAACTTTCACTTTTTGTTCATCTTAGTTTGCTTTACTTCATGTCGTAGTAACTATTTTTCAATTAAAAACTACATTTAGTGCCCTCTCTCCGTTCCTTGACTTCATTATTTATTGACTTCATTATCATGTGTCTAATAAATAAGCTTGCTCCACAATCCATTCCCCTTCGCATGTTCCCCTTCAGTTTTCTTAATGATGTGTATAACATATTCAATCGTACAACCAAACGAAATATATGACGCTTCACGAATCCTGTCAACAGTAACCCTATTTGCACTATTCAATGCCTCTAATGTCCTCACAACTGAGAAGCTTCGAATTGAGAAACAAGGGACATTAGTCATTAATTATGCATTACGTTAGAGCACTTACGATAAAATTTATTGATTACGAGACGCAGAACTCTCATTAAAGGATAAAACACTTAGAGAGAAATATTGGTGGCACGGGTTCTTTAAATGAGGCACTCCCAATAGCAGCTGGAAAAGAAGTGCAAGATATTGTGTGTACTTAATTTCTTGGCTAAAACACCCAGTGTGGTCATTGTTACCAAGCCTTAGTAGCACCAGTTCTAACAGTTGGCCAGCTTGGAGTGCTTTTTCTGTGACGTATAGCTACTAGCGCAAGAACTTAAAGAAAAAAAAAATTGGACAGGCAGATCGCTAGACTTCAGCTGGGTATTCTGTTCTGTCGTACTCGTTTTTTCCTTTAAGTATTTCACACTGGTAGTTATATGTCACAGAAAATGTATCAGAATCAACTAGCCCAACTTTCTTCGTTGAAGAGTGGTTAGCTGAGGAAACGAATACAAAGCACTCTCATTTGCGTCGCTTATCTGCGTGACATGAGTGCATAATTTCTGCTGTATTATTCTCACAAAATTCAGGTGGTCTAGTTAATGTAGCGCATTAGAGCTGTCTCCTAATTAAATAATGCTACTATATGTAATGTGTAGTTAGTAAATGGCAACATTTTTGCTTAATTACAAAGGTGCCATGAAATGTAATTAAAAAAAAACGCCAGGCCTGCACGGAAAGCGCAGCACAGTCACAGCGAAAGCTCGAAGAGTGACATTTCTAGAGCCCATTATAAACTCTCTTGTGGCTACTAATACAACTACACTAGCAACGTACCCACTACGCCACAAATCATAATTTTTGTGAAGTTGGGAAACACCCACCACGACATTACTCGTCAATCTCTCGAGAAGCGAGGTACCATCTGTAAGGCATTATGTGCAGTTTCTTGATGCGACGGCTGATGACGATGAAGAATTATGACTGAGCCTTTTGTAATGGGTTAGAAGCTTTAAATGACACACTAGTTACGTAATTCGCATTGTGTGACGCCCGGTCGTTATTTCAGTCTCCCACCACGTTTTGTAACATGCGCTAACGTGAGAAAGAGATAGAGGGGAAATAACTTTATTGAGACCCTGAGGAACTGGATCATGGTAGCCTTATGGGCTTCCTTAGCAACCAATAGAGGTGCACTTGCGAGGAACCCACTACGCTATAAATCATAATTTTTGTGAAGTAAGGAAGCAGTCCCTACGCAATTTTTCGTCATTCTGCACAGAACCGTGGTACCTGATAAACACCTGTAAGGTATTATGTGCACTTTGGTGATGCTGTGGCTAATGACGATGAAGAATTATGGCAGAGCCCTTCGTAATGGGTTGGAAGCATTCAACAACTCACTCGTGCAATTCGCATTGTGTGGTGCCTCGTTACAGAATTCGCGTTATGTGAAACTTGGTTGTTATTTTACTTTTCTACCACGCTACATTACATATGTTAATGTGGTTCCTTCCCGACATGAAGCCTGTATAGGGTCTTTTTGCAAAGCAGTTTCAAGCACCGGCATGGCTCAGAGGTAGAACACTGGGCTCCCACGCAGAGGGCCCAGGTTCGAACCTCGTTCCATCCTGGAAATTTTTTCTTATTTCGCTTTTTTTCTTAATTCGAGCGATAGTGGTTACAGACACCGGCGGCGGCGGCGGACAACTACGGCGCTAGAAGTGGGCCCTTGTTGTGATCTCATAACAGCTTTCGCTGTAAAATTTTTAACTGCATGTCTGATCGCTGCTAAGGGTGAAACTCTGTGTGTGTGCGCCGTGAGTCTTCGGGCTGTTTTTAACAGTCATTTCTATGCTTTTCTAGATTTCTCAGTTTTTTCTGTGAAGCATCTGAGAAGTGGCAAGCTCTTAACGTTGCCAGAAACGCATTGCACCAGCCTCTTCTTAGGCATCATTATCATGGGCCACTTTTACATTGCATTGTTATTCATTATGAAGTAAGATTGTGATGGTGATTTGGCCACATTTACGAGCTGTTGCCTCTGATTGGTTAGCTCAAAAGAAGTGAAGTTGGATATTTGCTTTTGCCCTGTTAGTCTATCGAAGTTTTGATAAAAAGAATGGATTTCATTACGGTGCTTGTTTTAATCATCAGCAAAAAAAATGATTATGGCTCTCTCTTGAAGGCTTTGGCAGGCTGGGTGGTTGGTAATTGCATATTAACAACTACCCAACCTTTTTCAACAGTGCGCATGTTCTTGAAAGTGCAACGCAGTGTGTGTCATGCTTTTCTTGGTCCCTTGTCTTTTGCACTGTTTGGTTTTTAGTATGAGAGCAACAGTTTGGTAGATAAGTTAACATAACCCTCTACAGTGGCATTTTTCTTTTGCACTGCATTATGTTAAAAATGATACTGAAGTATGCTTATAGTGGAAATCTTGTGTGACATCTTTATGATCATTCATTATGCTGTTTTTCCTGTAAACCTTTGGGTATACCATTATTGTCCACATTTCGTAAAATAAGTCACCATATACATTTGCTTTTTTCAAGATGAACGACTGCAGTTATCAACTACTGTCTAAAAAGAGTACTAATATAAGAATCGGCAAAATGTGATATAATCTCTTTGCACTATTTCTCAGCCAACCTTTACATTCCAGCACATATAATGAGCTAGCCCATCTCTCAGTCAATCCTCTGCAGCCATGCACATGCTGGTTATCTTCACTGACAATTGTTTTTCAAAATTGGTGCTGATCATTCCTTGTTTAAGTGTGTAAACCCAAGCAACCACACTGAAAACTCTGCGCCTATGGGAATGAAGGACAGCGTCGTACGAAAATGTGCATAAATTTGTATTTGCTCACTGGCTGAATTCTCACATGTATGTTCTCTTCGAAGTGCAGCACTTCATTATTACTAGGACTCATCAAAGACAGCTTATAAATGTCCCGCATAATGTAAAATGTTCTACATTCAATTTACTGGCATCTAAGGTTGATGGACCCATTTTTACATAGCCACAGCAGCTCCGTTTATTACAGTCTTGCCACATATGGTGTGCTAAAATGAGAAAACAGATACTCGGTGCATTGGTTTGATTCACTGGGCATGTGTGTCCTATATGCTTCTGCATTGCACCACCGCAGACGTTCAATTCCACATTTATTTCCAAATTCAACTGCTCAAACTTGTATTGACCTATGTACAGAGCTTGTCTTTAAAAAAAACGAAAATCTTGGAAGACGCTTGAGCTTCACCTTCAAGAGTCGAACAGTATAGCGTAATCGGGCCCTGTATGCAGCGCCTTCTCAATTGCTAGCCTGACTTCATTGCATAGTTGAGTGTACTGTGTTGTTTGTGCTGGCTTTAACAGTGTTCTGTGTGCTGCTGCAGATGTGTCCATCCCTACCACCGAGAAACGAAGAAGTTGTATGCTTTGGATATTGTCAAAAAAGAATTGCACCAGCCTCCTCTTAGAAATCAATCACTACTTCATGCTTATGTTGCAGCTTCTTACGCTATGAACATGATATTGTGACAGTGATGTGACCATGTCTGCAGACAGCTGCTGAGGATTGGTTATGTTCAACGAATGAAGTTGGCAATTCACTTTCTGCACTGTTAGTCACTTGAATTTGGGAGAATGTAATGGATATCACTGCAATCTGGGCATTTCAATCATTGGTGTACAGAAATATTGCCTGTCTTATAAAGCGCTGGTTCAGGTTACGTATTTATTAATGCACAACTTTACACATTTATATGCGCCAAGATAAACTGTTTTGCATATTAGTAACCGCAACACTTGGTAGCGATACATTGATCTTGCAGTGCAATATGTAAGTAATTAGTGTGCAGCAACAATCTCGTGTTTCTTCGTTATGCAGTTCACCCTCTAAAACCTTTGTGTGTATGTCTGTGTTGTTCTTTGAAATCAAGAAAACCTTGAAATTAATATGGACAAACAAACATGATTTATTTTTTTGCAGTGCCTCTAATTGATCAATAACCATTTAGGCTCACTTCAATCTTTCTCTATTCTCTTCTATTATGAAACGTTGCACCATTCTTAATTTGATCATTCAATCATCTTTTTACCTTTCCTCTTAGATGATGCTTAAAATGCAGCCTTGAGTTCATTGTTTCATAATATATCTAAGGTACTTTGACCATTTTGGCATATCAGGACAGAAGGCTGTCTTGAAGGGCCAGCTGGTAGATGTTACTGCATTTGTGTTGTTTGTTCCTTAGCCTTTGTCCTGTTATAGCACTATTTTCAATGCACTATCAGGATCATCTTCATTCAGTATAATTACTTATATACTGTGACAAAGCGTAATATCTACTAATGTATAGTCGCGTAATTATCTGAAACATTATCTGGTGAATAGGTCGCTTTGGATTCTGTGTTATCCTTGTTTTCATTGAAGCAATATAAAGACATTAGTGTGAAACGCGTAAACTGTGCTAGTGCACATAGAGAAACAATATTTTGTGCAATCCACATAAGTGCACCTGTATTCCTAACCACCAGTAACTCTGGTGCCATTATATCTGTCGTAAACTTTTTTCTTTTTTTTTATATTTTCCAGTTTGTTTCTTATTAACATCTGTCTCTGAGATATTACTTCATATGCTTCATGTTTTGAAGGATATCTGATTATATTGTTGCACAGCATTATGCGAAACAAGAAAATACAATGAATACCTCAGTGTGCTGCTGCTTAATGTATAGTAGACTCTCAGTAAACGGAAATATCTGATTTTCCTGGTCCCTTCAGATTCCATTTAATAAGAGTGTACTGTATTTGCATATTACAAAGAAATTCGGCTATTTAGGCACAGTATCAGATTTGCATCCAAATCAGACCCCTGTGCATTTGCAGGAGGTTTTGATGTACAGAAAGATGGGCACTCGTGTAAAATGTGTTGTGTCCATGCACTGTTACGGCTGCAGTAACATGTAGTTTTGTAGGGTAGGTTAATCGTGTACTTCACTCACAAGTGCCGCAACCCTTTTTATATTAAAAATTTGGTTGAAGCACACTGAAAAACACAGACTAGAAGAAGCAGACAGGACAGCGCTTACCTGTGTAAGCGCTATCCTGTCTGGTTCTTCTAGTCTGTTTTTCGGTGCACTTCAACCAAATTTCACGCCCCGCCAACGCTCAAATTTGCAACGAAATTGTTTCAACTGACCAGTAAAAAACCCCAGGTGGCTGGCCTGTCCGTTATCTTCCATAAGCCAATTGGCTTCATAGCCTGGGCCTGTAGTCCAGTTCCCTAATATGCGTGTCACATGATTTACATTGCCTCCTGGTTTCCCTGTGGCTTTGCAGGTTCTTTGTCTTTGGCATCCGATGAGCAGTACCGTTCACTTATGTCTGTACAAGGGGAACTGCATTCCTGTCTTCGGTGCACCTATGTGACCAAGGACAAAAGACACATGAAGAGACACCTTTACAAACATACAGGCGAGCGTCCCTTCCAATGCCACCTGTGTCCAGCTGCATTCTCTTCTAACACTAATCTCATAAGACACATTCGCACCCACACAGGAGAGCGTCCCTTTTCCTGTGACCACTGCAATGTGTCATTTTCGCAGAGAGCTCACCTCATTAGACACACGCGCACCCACGCAGGAGAGCGTCCCTTTTCCTGTGACCACTGCAATGTGTCATTTTCGCAGAGAGCTGACCTCATTAGACACATGCGCACCCACACAGGAGAGTGTCCCTTTCCTGTGACCACTGTAGTGCACAGTTTTCTCGGAAAGGCAGCCTGAAAATCCACATGGACCGTTGTCTTGCGAAGAAGAATCCCTAAAAGTCCGATGTGTACAGTGTTGATGGGGGAACAGTAGAGTTCATTGATTAATCAAATTTTGTTTGAGGACGGTAACTTCTGAAGTGCATGAAATAGTTTTTGGATTGCTTAGCAATTAATTTAGAGAGAAATGTGTCCTTGTTAATAAAAATTTCCCAAATGTCTTTGAGTGACTATGCAGCTGTGCCTTGATAATGAAGGTTTGACTTGCCTCAAATGTTTACTAGCTAAAGATACATTTGTGACTGGAACATTTTTGAAGTTACTCACTATGTATGTATTTAGAAGGGTAATAGACAAAGGTGTGCAACGAGGTCTGGCAATTCTATTATGTATAAAATTTTTGTGTGTCTTCCAAGTTTATCAACACGGGAGTGGTTTGTTTTCAAATTTTATGTTAGTTTGCAGTTAGACCTGTAATTTGAGTTTTGGTATGATAAAATTTTCAACCTAACATAGAATTTATCCTATTGTGACCATGTCGATGGCATACGACATCTTTACCTCAATTTAAGGGAGCATGTTTATTTGCTTCTTTGATATTAAAGTTTGAGTGCGTAAAAGAAGACCAAGGCTATACTTTGAAACTTTTGCTGGTGCCGGTAGTTGAATAGTTGGCAAGGTTTTTGTGAGCACATTTTTGAATAACGTGTTCCACATGACAGAGAGTAGCCATAGAGCAAAACATTTTTCTTGGCAGTGTCTGGGAGCAAGGGGTGATGGTGTGCTAAGTGACCTCTTTCGATATCTTGCTTATCAAGCTACGACAGCAACTTTCACTTTTTGTTCATCTTAGTTTGCTTTACTTCATGTCGTAGTAACTATTTTTCAATTAAAAACTACATTTAGTGCCCTCTCTCCGTTCCTTGACTTCATTATTTATTGACTTCATTATCATGTGTCTAATAAATAAGCTTGCTCCACAATCCATTCCCCTTCGCATGTTCCCCTTCAGTTTTCTTAATGATGTGTATAACATATTCAATCGTACAACCAAACGAAATATATGACGCTTCACGAATCCTGTCAACAGTAACCCTATTTGCACTATTCAATGCCTCTAATGTCCTCACAACTGAGAAGCTTCGAATTGAGAAACAAGGGACATTAGTCATTAATTATGCATTACGTTAGAGCACTTACGATGAAATTTATTGATTACGAGACGCAGAACTCTCATTAAAGCATAAAACACTTAGAGAAGAATATTGGTGTCACGGGTTCTTTAAATGAGGCACTCCCAATAGCAGCTGGAAAAGAAGTGCAAAATATTGTCTGTACTTAATTTCTTGGCTAAAACACCCAGTGTGGTCATTGTTACCAAGCCATAGTAGCACCATATCTAACAGTTGGCCAGCTTGGAGTGCTTTTTCTGTGACGTATAGTTACTAGCGCAAGAACTTAGAAATAAAATAGACAGGCAGATCGCTAGACTTCAGCTGGGTATTCTGTTCGGTCGTACTCGTTTTTTCCTTTAAGTATTTCACACTGGTAGTTATATGTCACAGAAAATGTATCAGAATCAACTAGCCCAACTTTCTTCGTTGAAGAGTGGTTAGCTGAGGAAACGAATACAAAGCACTCTCATTTGCGTCGCTTATCTGCGTGACATGAGTGCATAATTTCTGCTGTATTATTCTCACAAAATTCAGGTGGTCTAGTTAATGTAGCGCATTAGAGCTGTCTCCTAATTAAATAATGCTACTATATGTAATGTGTAGTTAGTAAATGGCAACATTTTTGCTTAATTACAAAGGTGCCATAAATGTAATTAAAAAAAAACGCCAGGCCTGCACGGAAAGCGCAGCACAGTCACAGCGAAAGCTCGAAGAGTGACATTTCTAGAGCCCATTATAAACTCTCTTGTGGCTACTAATACAACTACACTAGCAACGTACCCACTACGCCACAAATCATAATTTTTGTGAAGTTGGGAAACACCCACCACGACATTACTCGTCAATCTCTCGAGAAGCGAGGTACCATCTGTAAGGCATTATGTGCAGTTTCTTGATGCGACGGCTGATGACGATGAAGAATTATGACTGAGCCTTTTGTAATGGGTTAGAAGCTTTAAATGACACACTAGTTACGTAATTCGCATTGTGTGACGCCCGGTCGTTATTTCAGTCTCCCACCACGTTTTGTAACATGCGCTAACGTGAGAAAGAGATAGAGGGGAAATAACTTTATTGAGACCCTGAGGAACTGGATCATGGTAGCCTTATGGGCTTCCTTAGCAACCAATAGAGGTGCACTTGCGAGGAACCCACTACGCTATAAATCATAATTTTTGTGAAGTAAGGAAGCAGTCCCTACGCAATTTTTCGTCATTCTGCACAGAACCGTGGTACCTGATAAACACCTGTAAGGTATTATGTGCACTTTGGTGATGCTGTGGCTAATGACGATGAAGAATTATGGCAGAGCCCTTCGTAATGGGTTGGAAGCATTCAACAACTCACTCGTGCAATTCGCATTGTGTGGTGCCTCGTTACAGAATTCGCGTTATGTGAAACTTGGTTGTTATTTTACTCTTCTACCACGCTACATTACATATGTTAATGTGGTTCCTTCCCGACATGAAGCCTGTATAGGGTCTTTTTGCAAAGCAGTTTCAAGCACCGGCATGGCTCAGAGGTAGAACACTGGGCTCCCACGCAGAGGGCCCAGGTTCGAACCTCGTTCCATCCTGGAAATTTTTTCTTATTTCGCTTTTTTTCTTAATTCGAGCGATAGTGGTTACAGACACCGGCGGCGGCGGCGGACAACTACGGCGCTAGAAGTGGGCCCTTGTTGTGATCTCATAACAGCTTTCGCTGTAAAATTTTTAACTGCATGTCTGATCGCTGCTAAGGGTGAAACTCTGTGTGGTGCGCCGTGAGTCTTCGGGCTGTTTTAACAGTCATTTCTATGCTTTTCTAGATTTCTCAGTTTTTTCTGTGAAGCATCTGAGAAGTGGCAAGCTCTTAACGTTGCCAGAAACGCATTGCACCAGCCTCTTCTTAGGCATCATTATCATGGGCCACTTTTACATTGCATTGTTATTCATTATGAAGTAAGATTGTGATGGTGATTTGGCCACATTTACGAGCTGTTGCCTCTGATTGGTTAGCTCAAAAGAAGTGAATTGGATATTTGCTTTTGCCCTGTTAGTCTATCGAAAGTTTTGATAAAAAGAATGGATTTCATTACGTGCTTGTTTTAATCATCAGCAAAAAAAATGATTATGGCTCTCTCTTGAAGGCTTTGGCAGGCTGGGTGGTTGGTAATTGCATATTAACAACTACCCAACCTTTTTCAACAGTGCGCATGTTCTTGAAAGTGCAACGCAGTGTGTGTCATGCTTTTCTTGGTCCTTGTCTTTTGCACTGTTTGGTTTTTAGTATGAGAGCAACAGTTTGGTAGATAAGTTAACATAACCCTCTACAGTGGCATTTTTCTTTTGCACTGCATATGTTAAAAATGATACTGAAGTATGCTTATAGTGGAATCTTGTGTGACATCTTTATGATCATTTCAGTATGCTGTTTTTCCTGTAAACCTTTGTGTATACCATTATTGTCCACATTTCATAAAATAAGTCACCATATACATTTGCTTTTTTCAAGATGAAAGACTGCAGTTATCAACTACTGTCTAAAAAGAGTACTAATATAAGAATCGGCAAAATGTGATATATATCTCTTTGCACTATTTCTCAGCCAACCTTTACATTCCGCACATATAATGAGCTAGCCCATCTCTCAGTCAATCCTCTGCAGCCATGCACATGCTGGTATCTTCACTGACAATTGTTTTTCAAAATTGGTGCTGATCATTCCTTGTTTCAGTGTGTAAACCCAAGCAACCACACTGAAAACTCTGCGCCCATGGGAATGAAGGACAGCGTCGTACGAAAATTGTGCATAAATTTGTATTTACTCACTCGCTGAATTTTCACATGTATGTTCTTTTCGAAGTGCAGCACTTCATTATTACTAGGACTCATGAAAGACAACTTATAAATGTCCCGCAAAATGTAAAATGTTCTACATTCAATTTACTGGCATCTAAGGTCAATGGACCCATTTTTACATAGCCACAGCAGCTCCGTTTATTACAGTCTTGCCACATATGGTGTGCTATAATGAGGAAACAGATACTCGGTGCATTGGTTTGGTCCACTGGGCATCCGTGTCCTGTATGCTACAGCATTGCACCACCGCAGACGTTCAATTCCACATTTATTTCGAAATTCAACTGCTCGCACTTGTATTGACCTATGTATAGAGCTTGTCTTAAAAAAAAAAACAAGATAACTTGGAAGACGCTTGAGCTTCACCTTCAAGAGTAGAACGCGATAGCGTAATTGGGCCCTGTGTGCAGCGCCTTCTCAATTGCTAGCCTGACTTCAGTGCATAGTTGAGTGTACTGTGTTGTTTTCTGCTGGCTTTAACAGTGTTCTGTGTGCTGTTGCAGATGTGTCCATCCCTACCACCGAGAACGAAGAAGTTGTATGCTTTGGATACTGTCAGAAAAGAATTGCACCAGCCTCCTCTTAGAAATCATTCGCTACTTCATGCTTATGTTGCAGCTTCTTACGCTATGAACATGATATTGTGACAGTGATGTGACCATGTCTGCAGACAGCTGCTGAGGATTGGTTATGTTCAACGAATGAAGTTGGCAATTCACTTTCTGCACTGTTAGTCACTTGAATTTGGGAGAATGTAATGGATATCACTGCAATCTGGGCATTTCAATCATTGGTGTACAGAAATATTGCCTGTCTTATAAAGCGCTGGTTCAGGTTACATATTTATTAATGCACAACTTTACACATTATATGCGCCAAGATAAACTGTTTTGCATATTAGTAACCGCAACACTTGGTAGCGATACATTGATCTTGCAGTGCAATATGTAAGTAATTAGTGTGCAGCAACAATCTCGTGTTTCTTCGTTATGCAGTTCACCCTCTAAAACCTTTGTGTGTGTCTGTGTTGTTCTTTGAAATCAACAAAACCTTGAAATTAATATGGACAAGCAAACTTGATTTATTTTTTTTGCAGTGCCTCTAATTGATCAGTACCATTTAGGCTCACTTCAATCTTTCTCTATTCTCTAGGGGTGTGCGAATATTCGAAATTTCGAATAGTTTTCGAATAGTGTTTGCTATTCGATTCGATTCGCACTGCAATTTCACTATCGAACTATTCGAACTTCCCAAAAACAGATACTGTCAACGTCAGACTGAAAGTGCCCCTTCAGATTTTCAATATGCTTCACCTCATTACACTCTCGTATTGCGGCAAGCTGTCTTTCAAGCTCCGTTACGGTCGAACTTAGCCAAGAACATAACGTCAATTGAAAGCTGTCCTCGATTTTCAATAGTCGTCACCTCTCACACCCCCGCCACTTGAAGCAAATCTGACTTTC
>NC_051185.1:58256309-58312447 GCF_013339695.2 Rhipicephalus sanguineus
GGCTCTGTGAAATGACACATGACACAGCAGTGGTCACAGGAAAAGGGACGCTCTCCTGTGTGGGTGCGCGTATGTTTCATGAGGGTACTTTTCTGCGAGAAGGATGCACCGCAGCGGTCACAGGAAAAGGGACGCTCTCCTGTGTGGGTGCGAATGTGCCCTGCGAGATGAGTGTTCTGAGAGAAGGCAGCTGGACACAGGTGGCATTGGAAGGGACGCTCGCCCGTATGTTTGTAAAGGTGTCTCTTCATGTTTCTTTTATCCTTGGTCACATAGGTGCACCGAAGACAGGAATGCAGTTCGCCTTGTGCAGACACTAGTGAACGGTACTGCTCATCGGATGCCAAAGACAAAGAACCTGCAAAGCCACAGGGAGAACCAGCAGGCAATGAAAATCATGTGACACGCATATTACGGAACTGGACTACAGGCCCAGGCTAAGAAGAAGGAAGATGGCAAGTTGGGCCAGTTGGTTTACGTTAATTTGGAAAATTTGGCTGAAGTGCACCGAAAAACAGACTAGAAGAACCAGACAGGATAGCGCTTACACAGGTAAGCGCTGCCCTGTCTGCTTCTTCTGGTCGGTGTTTTTCGGTGTGCCTCAACCAAATTTTCAATATGAAAAAGGGTTGCGGCACTTGTGAGTGAAGTATATGATTAACCTACCCTACAAAACTACATGTTACTGCAGCCGTAACAGTGCACGGACACAACACAATTTACACAAGTGCCCATCTTTCTGTACATCAAAACCTCCTACAAATACACAGAAGTCTGATTTCGATGCAAATCTGATACTGTGCCTAAATAGCCGAATTTCTTTGTAATATGCAAATACAGTACACTCTTATTAAACGGAATCTGAAGGGACCAGGAAAATGTGTTCCGGTAAACATGAATTCTGTTAACCAAGAAAGGAGCAGGGGTGCAGAATTCAAATACGAGACCAATCATATTATAGTCAATTGTTCCATTTACGCAGCAGTTCCGTTTAAAATATTTCCGTTTACTGAGAGTCAACTATACATTAAGCACCAGCACACTGAAGTATTCACTGTATTTTCTTGTTTCGCATAATCCTGTGCAATAATATAATCAGATATACTTCAAAAGATGAAGCATATGAAGTAATGTCTCAGAGACAGAGGTTAATAAGAAACAAATTGGAAAATATGAAGAAAAAAAATTTACAACAGATATAACGGCACCAGAGTTACTGGTGGTCAGGAATACAGGTGCACTTATGTTGATTGCACAAAATATTGTTTCTTTATGTGCACTAGCACAGTTCACACGTTTCACACGAACTTCTTTATATTGCTTCAATGAAAACAATGATAACGCAGTATCCAAAGCGACCTATTCACCAGAGAACGTTTCAGATAATTACGCGACCACACATCAGTAGATATTCCGCTTTGTCACAGTATATAACTAATTATACTGAATGAAGATGATCCTCATAGTGCATTGAAAATAGCGCTATAACAGGACAAAGGCTAAGGAAGAAACAACACAAATGCAGTAACATGTAACAACTGGCCCTTCAAGACAGCCTTCTGTCCTGATATGACAAAATGGTCAAAGTACCTTAGATACACTATGAAAGAATGAACTCAACTCAAAGGCTGCATTTTAAGCATCATCTAAGAGGAAAGGTACAAAGAAGAATGAACGATCAAACTAAGAATGGTGCAACGTTTGATAATAGAAGAGAATAGAGAAAGATTGAAGTGAGCCTCAATGGTTATTGATCAATTAGAGGCACTGCAAAAAAAAATAAATCAAGTTTGTTTGTCCATATTAATTTCAAGGTTTTGTTGATTTCAAAGAACAACACAGACATATACACAGAGGTTTTAGAGGGTGAAATGCATAATGAAGAAACACGAGATTGTCGCTGCACACTTATTTTAAAATATTTACTTACATATTGAACTGCAAGATCAATGTGTCGCTACCAAGTATTGCGGTTACTAATATGCAAAACAGTTTATCTTGGCGCATATAAATGTGTAAATTTGTGCATTAATAAATACCTAACCTGAACCAGCGCTTTGTAAGACAGGCAATATTTCTGTACACCAATGATTGAAATGCCTAGATTGCAGTGACATCCATTACATTCTCCCAAATTCAAGTGACTAACAGTGCAGAAAGTGAACTGCCAACTTCATTCGTTGAACATAACCAATCCTCAGCAGCTGTCTGCAGACATGGTCACATCACTGTCACAATATCATGTTCATAGCGTAAGAAGCTGCAACACAGGCATGAAGTAGTGAATGATTTCTAAGAGGAGGCTGGTGCAATTCTTTTTTGACAATATCCAAAGCATACAACTTCGTTTCCTGGTGGCAGGGATGGACACATCTGCAACAGCACACAGAATACTGTTAAAGCCAGCACAAACAACACAGTACACTCAACTATGCAATGAAGTCAGGCTAGCAATTGAGAAGGCGCTGCACACACGGCCCGATTACGCTATAGCGTTCTACTCTTGAAGGTGAAGCTCGAGCATCTTCCAAGTTTTTCTTTTTTTTTAAGACAAGCTCTGTACATAGGTCAATATAAGTTTGAGGAGTTCAGATTGGAAATAAATGTGGAATTGAACGTCTGTGGTGGTGCAATGCAGAAGCATGTAGGACATGGATGCCCAGTGAACCAAACCAATGCACCGAGTATCTGTTTCCTCATTATAGCACACCATATGTGGCAAGACTGTAATAAACGGAGCTGCTGTGGCTATGTAAAAATGTGTCCATTGACCTTAGATGCCAGTAAATTGAATGTAGAACATTTTACATTTTGCGGGACATTTATAAGTTGTCTTTCATGAGTCCTAGTAATAATGAAGTGCTGCACTTCGAAAAGAACATACATGTGAAAATTCAGCCAGTGAGTAAATACAAATTTATGCACAACATTTTCGTACGACGCTGTCCTTCATTCCCATGGGCGCAGAGTTTTCAGTGTGGTTGCTTGGGTTTACACACTTAAATGAAGGAATGATCAGCACCAATTTTGAAAAAACAATTGTCAGTGAAGATAACCAGCATGTGCATGGCTGCAGAGGA
Source organism: Rhipicephalus sanguineus (assembly GCF_013339695.2). Taxonomy (NCBI): domain Eukaryota; kingdom Metazoa; phylum Arthropoda; class Arachnida; order Ixodida; family Ixodidae; genus Rhipicephalus; species Rhipicephalus sanguineus. The sequence continues at coordinate 58,259,390 of NC_051185.1, forward strand.
TTGACTGAGAGATGGGCTAGCTCATTATATGTGCTGGAATGTAAAGGTTGGGTGATAAATAATGCAAAGGGAATATATCACATTTGGCCGACTCTTACATTAGTACTCTTTTTAGACAGTAGTTGATAACTGCAGTCTTTCATCTTGAAAAAAAGCAAATGTACATGGTCACTTATTTTATGAAATGTGGACAATAATGGTATACACAAAGGTTTACAGGAAAAACAGCATAATGAAAGATCATAATGATGTAACACAAGATTTCCACTGTAAGCATACTTCAGTATCATTTTTAACATAATGCAGTGCAAAGGAAAAATGCCACTGTAGAGGGTTATGTAAACTTATCTACCAAACTGTTGCTCTCATACTAAAAACCAAACAGTGCAAAAGACAGAGGACCAAAAAAAGCATGACACACACTGCGTTGCACTTTCAAGAACATGCGCACTGTTGAAAAATGCTGGGTAGTTGTTAATATGCAATTACCAACCACCCAGCCTGCCAAAGCCTTCAAGAGAGAGCCATAATCATTTTTTTTGCTGACGATTAAAACAAGCACTACAATGAAATCCATTCGTTTTGTCAAAATTTCGATAGACTAACAGGGAAAAGCAAATATCCAACTTCACTTCTTTTGAGCTAACCAATCAGAGGCAACAGCTCGTAAATGTGGCCAAATCACCATCACAATCTCACTTCATAATGAATAACAATGCAATGTAAAAGTGGCCCACGATAATGATGCCTAAGAAGAGGCTGGTGCAATGCGTTTCTGGCAATGTTAAGAGCTTGCCACTTCTCAGGTGCTTCACAGAAAAAACTGAGAAATCTAGAAAAGCATAGAAATGACTGTTAAAAACAGCCCGAATACTCACAGCGCACACACACACACAGTTTCACCCTTAGCAGCAATCAGACATGCAGTTAAAAATTTTTAATTACATTTCATGGCACCTTTGTAATTGAGCAAAAATGTTGCCATTTACTAACTACACATTACATATAGTTGCATTATTTAATTAGGAGACAGCTCTAGTGCGCAATATAAACTAGACCACCTGAATTTTGTGAGAATCATACAGCAGAAATTATGCACTCGTGTCACGCAGATTAGCGACGCAAATGAGAGTGCTTAGTATTCGTTTCCTCAGCTAACCACTCTTTAACGAAGAAAGTTGGGTTAGTTGATTCCGATACATTTTCTGTGACATATAACTACTAGTGTGAAATACTTAAAGGAAAAAAATAGTACGGCAGAACAGAATACCCAGCTGAAGTCAAGCGATCTGTCCGGTCCATTTTTTTTCTTTAAGTTTTTGCGCTAGTAACTATACGTCACAGAAAAAATTACACCATCTCCCGCTAAAGAGGACCATGAGGCGATGCGAAGCCGCAGCACTTGCACGATCGCGTTCCGTTGGCGTTTGTTGGGCATGCTACCGACCTCGCGTCGTATCTTCCATCTAGCCTGGCCGTTAATTCTCACAGGGCGAGCGGGGAACGCGGTCGACAGGCGGGCGAGAGGGGGGCAGCGTAGGAGTGGAGAGAGAAGGGGAGGGGACGCGCATGCGCTCGAGCTCATCGTGGCGTTGCGCAGGAGAGAATTTCGGCATGTCTAGCCCGCGTTTCAGAGGAACAGTGGAAAGGGGTATGGGAGAGGGGAAGGGGAGAGTATGAGTGGAGAGGGGAAGGGGAGATGGTGAGTGGAGAGGAGGTGTGTGGAGAGGGTATGCGCATGCGCAGTAAGAGTGGTCACGCCGCACACCACCACCACCACCGGATTGAGCTCCGCCTTAAGATACTTCGCATCTAAAAGCACTCCAAGCTGGCTAACTGTTAGAACTGGTGCTACTATGGCTCGGTAACAATGACCAAACTGGGTGTTTTAGCCAAGATATTAAGTACAGACAATATTTTGCACTTCTTTTCCAGGTGCTATTGGGAGTGCCTCTTTTAAAGAACCCGTGACACCAATATTCTTCTCTAAGTGTTTTATCCTTTAATGAGAGTTCTGTGTCTCGTTATCAATAAATTTCATCGTAAGTGCTCTAACGTAACGCATAATTAATGATTAATGTCCCTTGTTCCTATATTCGAAGCTTCTCAGTTGTGATTAGATTAGAGGCATTGAATAGTGCAAATAGGGTTACTGTTGACAGTATTCGTGAAGCCTCATATATTTCGTTTGGTTGGACGATTGAATATGTTCTACACATCATTAAGAAAACCGAAGGGGAACAAGCGAAGGGGAATGGATTGTGGAGCCAGTTTATTCATTAGACACATGATGATAATGAAGCCGATATATAATGACGTCAGAGAGCACTAAATGTAGTTTTTAATTGAAAAAGTTACTACGACATGAAGTAAAGCAAACTATTACGAACATAAAGTGAAAGTTGCTGCCGCAGCTTGATAAGCAGGATAAGTAAAGAGGTCACTTCAGCACACCATCACCCCTTGCTCCCAGACACTGCCAAGAAAAATGTTTTGCTCTATGGCTACTCTCTGTCATGTGGCACACGTTATTCAAAAATGTGCTCACAAAAAACCTTGGCAACTATTCAACTGCCGGCACCAGCAAAAGTTTCACAGTATAGAATTGGTCTTCTTTTATGCACTCAAACTTTTATATCAAAGAAGCGAATAAACATGCTCCCTTAAATTGAGGTAAAAGATGTCGTATGCCATGGACATGGTCACAACAGGATAAATTTTTTGTTAGGTTGAAAATTTTATCATACCAGAGCTCAAATTACAGGTCCAACTGCAAACTAACATAAAATTTGAAAACAAACCACTCCCGTGTTGATAAACTTGGAAGACAGACAAAAATTTTAAACATAATAGAATTGGCAGACCTCGTTGCACAGCTTTGTCTATTTCCCTTCTAAACACATACATAGTGAGTAACTTCAAAAATGTTCCAGTCACGAATGTATCTTTAGCCAGTAAACATTTGAGGCAAGTCAAACCTTGATTATCAAGGCACAGCTGCATAGTCACTCAAAGACATTTGGGAAATTTTTATTAACAAGGACACATTTCTCTCTAAACTTAATTGCTAAGCAATCCAAAAACTATTTCATGCACTTCAGAAGTTACCTTCCTCCAACAAAATTTGATTAACCAATGAACTCTATTGTTCCCCCATCAACTCTGTACACATCGGACTTTTAGGGATTCTTCTTCGCAAGACAACGGTCCATGTGGATTTTCAGGCTGCCTTTCCGAGAAAACTGTGCACTACAGTGGTCACAGGAAAAGGGACGCTCTCCTGTGTGGGTGTGCGTGTGTCTAATGAGAGGAGCTCTCTGCGAAAATGACACATTGCAGTAGTCACAGGAAAAGGGACGCTCTCCTGTGTGGGTGCGCATATGTTTCATGAGGGTATTTTTCAGCGAGAAGGATGCCCCGCAGCGGTCACAGGAAAAGGGACGCTCTCCTGTGTGGGTGCGAATGTGCCCTGCGAGATGAGTGTTCTGAGAGAATGCGGCTGGACACAGGTGGCATTGGAAGGGACGCTCGCCCGTATGTTTGCAAAGGTGTCTCTTCATGTTGCTTTTGTCCTTGGTCACATAGGTGCACCGACGACAGGAATGCAGTTCGCCTTGTACAGACACAAGCGAATGGTACCGCTCATGGGATGCCAAAGACAAAGAACCTGCAAAGCCACAGGGACAACCAGCAGGCAATGAAAATCATGTGACACGCATATTAGGGAACTGGACTACAGGCCCAGGCTATGAAGAAGGAAGATGGCAAGTTGCGCCAGTTGGTTTACGTTAATTTGGAAAATTAGGTTGAAGTGCACCGAAAAACAGACTAGAAGAAGCAGACAGGATAGCGCTTACACAGGTAAGTGCTGTCCTATCTGCTTCTTCTAGTCTGTGCTTTTCTGTGCGCTTCAACCAAATTTTTAATATAAAAAGGGCTGCGGCACTTGTGAGTGAAGTACATGATTAACCTACCCTACAAAACTACATGTTACTGCAGCAGTAACAGTGCATGGGCACAACACATTTTACACGAGTGCCCATCTGTCTCTACATCAAAACCTCCTGCAAATGCACAGGGGTCTCATTTGGATGCAAATCTGATACTGTACCTAAATAGCCGAATTTCTTTGTATGTGCAAATACAGTACACTCTTACTAAATGGAATCTGAAGGGACCAGAAAAATGCGTTCCATTAAACAGGAATTCTGTTAACCAAGAGCGGAGCAGGGGTGCAGAATTCGAGTACGAGACCAATCATATTAGAGTCAATTGTTCCATTTAAGATATTTCTGTTTACTGAGAGTCTACTATACATTAAGCACCAGCACGCTGATGTATTCACTGTATTCTCTTGTTTCGCATAATGCTGTGCAACAATATAATCAGATATACTTCAAAACATGAAGCATATGAAGTAATATCTCAGAGACAAAGGTTAATAAGAAAAAAACTGGAAAATATGAAGAAAAAAGAAAAAAAAATGGAAAAAAATATTTACAAGAGATATAATGGTGCCAGAGTTACTGGTGGTCAGGAATACAAGTGCACTTATGTGGACTGCACATAATATTGTTTCTAGAGCTGTGCGAATAGCAAAATTTTCGGGTGTGAAGCGAATTCGAATATTGAAGTGTGAGTGCGAATCGAATCGAATATTTTTCGAATATTTCTCGAGTATTTTTAGAATATTTTTCGAATACTTCGAAGCGCAATTGCAGAAAAAAAAAAGGTTAGGATTCCTAAGCATATTCTTATGAGATAGTAACATGAAATTGTTTCTTTTTGCTACGTTGATGAAGCACTGGCAGGGTGGTGTTTCATAGTTGTCTTATCAAGAATGAGGCGATATAGAGGCAGAATTCTATTTATGTACATGATTTGGTGCAACGAAAGTGTTGCCAACAACACTTTACACGTGATGGGCAAAGATGCCATTTCCTCAGCCTCTCCTCCTCTTTCAACTTCTGTGGAAGTCCAACTGATGTGGTGGACAAAGGCGTGCTCCCTTCAAGGCCCGAGTTCCAAATCTGCCCCGGAGACGCCAGTATATAAGAACATCTGAAATTTAGGACGCTAAAAAGCTTCGCCTTCCGGTTTTTCGAACTTCCTGCCCACATTTCAGGTCCAAAAAAGCATTAATTGTGCCCCCACCTCTGCTACATCTTTCATCTCCACGTTGGAACCAGCGTTTTCTTGAGTTAGTACATTTGCGACCGTAGCAGAGTTTGAAAGGCAGCTTTGCCGCAATACCGGGGTGTGATGAGGTGAAGCATATTGAAAATCTGAAGGGGTCACTTTCAATTTTACGTTTACTGTTTGAGAAGTTCGAATAGTTCGAATAGTAAAATTCCAGTGCGAATCGAATCGAATAGCAAACACTACTCGAAAAATATCCGAAATTTCGAATATTCGCACACCCCTAATGTGCACTATGTTCTCTATGTGCACTAGCACAGTTTACACGTTTCACACAAACTTCTTTATATTGCTTCAATGAAAACAATGATAACAAAGAATCCAAAGCGACCCATTCACCAGATAATGTTTCAGATTACGCGACCACACACGCCAGCAGATATTCCGCTTTGTCACAGTATATAACTAATTATACTGAATAAAGATGATCCTGATAGTGCATTGAAAATAGCGCTATAACAGGACAAAGGCAAAGGAACAAAGAACACAAATGCAGTAACATGTAACAACTGGCCCTTCAAGACAGCCTTCTGTCCTGATATGCAGAAATGGTCAAAGTACCGTAGATATATTATGAAACAATGAACTCAACTCAAGGCTGCATTTTAAGCATCATCTAAGAGGAAAGGTAAAAAGAAGAATGAATGATCAAATTAAGAATGGTGCAACGTTTCATAATAGAAGAGAATAGAGAAAGATTGAAGTGAGCCTAAATGGTTATTGATCAATTAGAGGCACTGCAAAAAAAAATAAATCAAGTTTGTTTGTGCATTCTAATTTCAAGCTTTTGTTGATTTCAAAGAACAACACAGACATATACACAAAGGTTTTAGAGGGTCAAATGCATAATGAAAAAACACGAGATTGTCGCTGCACACTTATTTTAAAATAATTACTTACATATTGCCCTGCAAGATCAATGTGTCGCTACCAAGTGTTGCGGTTACTAATATGCAAAACAGTTTATCTTGGCGCATATAAATGTGTAAATTTGTGCATTAATAAATACCTAACCTGAACCAGCGCTTTGTAAGACAGGCAATATTTCTGTACACCAATGATTGAAATGCCTAGATTGCAGTGACATCCATTACATTCTCCCAAATTCAAGTGACTAACAGTGCAGAAAGTGAACTGCCAACTTCATTCGCTGAACATAACCAATCCTCAGCAGCTGTCTGCAGACATGGTCACATCACTGTCACAATATCATGTTCATAGCGTAAGAAGCTGCAACATAGGCATGAAGTAGTGAATGATTTCTAAGAGGAGGCTGGTGCAATTCTTTTCTGACAATATCCAAAGCATACAACTTCTTCGTTTCTCGGTGGTAGGGATGGACACATCTGCAACAGCACACAGAACACTGTTAAAGCCAGCACAAACAACACAGTACACTCAACTATGCAATGAAGTCAGGCTAGCAATTGAGAAGGCGCTGCACACAGGGCCCCATTACGCTATAGAGTTCTACTCTTGAAGGTGAAGCTCGAGCGCCTTCCAAGTTTTTCTTTTTTTTTAAAGACAAGCTCTGTACATAGGTCAATATAAGTTTGAGGAGTTGAATTTGGAAATAAATGTGGAATTGAACGTCTGTGGTGGTGCAATGCAGAAGCATATAGGACACACATGCCCAGTGAATCAGACCATATGCACCGAGTATCTGTTTTCTCATTTTAGCACACCATATGTGGCAAGACTGTAATAAACGGAGCTGCTGTGGCTATGTAAAAATGGGTCCATCAACCTTTGATGCCAGTAAATTGAATGTAGAACATTTTACATTATGCGGGACATCTATAAGCTGTCTTTGATGAGTCCTAGTAATAATGAAGTGCTGCACTTCGAAGAGAACATACATGTGAGAATTCAGCCAGTGAGCAAATACAAATTTATGCACATTTTCGTATGACGCTGTCCTTCATTCTCATGGGCGAAGAGTTTTCAGTGTGGTTGCTTGGGTTTACACACTTAAAGAAGGAATGATCAGCACGAATTTTGAAAAAAAATTGTCAGTGAAGATAACCAGAATGTGCATGGCTGCAGAGGATTGACTGAGAGATGGGCTAGCTCATTATATGTGCTGGAATGTAAAGGTTGGGTGATAAATAGTGCAAAGGGATATATACACATTTGCCGATTCTTATATTAGTACTCTTTTTAGACAGTAGTTGATAACTGCAGTCTTTCATCTTGAAAAAAGCAAATGTATATGGTGACTTATTTTATGAAATGTGGACAATAATGGTATACACAAAGGTTTACAGGAAAAACAGCATAATGAAAGATCATAATGATGTAACACAAGATTTCCACTGTAAGCATACTTCAGTATCATTTTTAACATAATGCAGTGCAAAAGAAAAATGCCACTGTAGAGGGTTATGTTAACTTATCTACCAAACTGTTGCTCTCATACTAAAAACCAAACAGTGCAAAAGACAAAGGACCAAGAAAAGCATGACACACACTGCGCTGCACTTTCAAGAACATGCGCACTGTTGAAAAAGTCTGGGTAGTTGTTAATATGCATTACCAACCACCCAGCCTGCCAAAGCCTTTAACAAAAAGCCATAATTATTTTTTTGCTGACGATTAAAACAAGCACTATAATGAAATCCATTCTTTTTATAAAAATTTCGATAGACTAACAGGGCAAAAGCAAATATCCAATTTCACTTCTTTTGAGCTAACCAATCAGAGGCAACAGCTCGTAAATGTGGCCAAATCACCATCACAATCTTACTTCATAATGAATAACAATGCAATGTAAAAGTGGCCCATGATAATGATGCCTAAGAAGAGGCTGGTGCAATGCGTTTCTGGCAACGTTAAGAGCTTGCCTCTTCTCAGATGCTTCACAGAAAAAACTGAGAAATCTAGAAAAGCATAGAAATGACTGTTAAAAACAGCCCGAAGACTCACGGCGCACACACACAGAGTTTCACCCTTAGCAGCGATCAGACATGCAGTTAAACATTTTTAATTACATTCATGGCACCTTTGTAATTAAGCAAAAATGTTGCCATTTACTAACTACACATTACAAGTAACAAGCCGCACATAATTACGTAACAAGACCGCACATAATAAACAGACGATGCTCTTCATGTCGCCATTTCTAACTTCTTCTTTATTCTCCCCAGTCCCCCTGGCCTGAATTCTGTCATCTTCTTCCTCAACTGCTTGAGCTTGCTTCACTCCCCCCACCCTTGTTTTCATCCCTCCTGGGATGATATTTGAAAACATTAGCTATAGACGCTGATTCGACGGTTCCATTGGGACCTATATACCAGATTGTCTTTAAATGTCCCTGCTGGCTTGCTGTCTTGACAACAGAAAATGGCCCTGTGTGATTCGCACCCGAGTTCGGCAATCCTTTTTTCACCAGCACGAAGTCTCCCACCTCTATTCCTGGGTCCATTGCATTCTGTTTTTTGTCGAAGTTCTTTTCATCCTCTCCCGGTACTTCACTTCGCTCTCTTCAGTTCTTCTCTCTTCTGTCAGGCGGATCATCGCTTCAACTCCTAAGGTCGTGTCAGCTGGCAAATATGTTGGTTTCCCCGTAGCAGCAAACAGCGGTGTGCATCCCAGAGCTGTTGTATATGACCGGTTATGATGCACTACTGCAGCTTCAAGGCAGCATTTCCATCCACCTGGGAAGTCCGGATACATACTTAGATACTGTTTGATATCTCTAATAGCTCGCTCCGCTAGCCCATTAGCTGTTGGATGATACGGCGCAGTAAACCTGAGCGTAACTGCTCTCCGCTTTGTCCATTCATTGAGTTGGTGACTCCGGAAGGCTGGTCCATTGTCTGTTACCAATACCTTCACGTTCTCAAACATCTTGCGGTTTAGAAAGGAGATCACACTGTTGGTGTCCTGCTTTCTAGCTTTTGCTGCCACCATCCTTGTGCACTCATAGATGCACAACAGGAAGGCTCGAGTTTTTTTCACACTCCCAGGTTTTTTTCGAAGTTCCGCAAAGTCCATGCGAATCACCTCGAACGGTGTAGTAGAGTGCCTTGGTAATACCATCTGTTGAGTCGGCTGTTTAAACTTTACTTTGTTGATCTGGCATTCGTGACATGATCGCACATATCTTTTTCTGTCTTCTTTCATGCCGGGCCATGTGTACTGTTTGGTCAGCTTCATGTAGGTCCGCCAGAAGCCATTGTGACCACCTGAATGACAACTTGTGCGATAAAGATCCAGAATTTTCAGAATTAGTGTTGGAGGCACTGCGATTCTTCCAGGTTTGTGTGAGTTGTAAAGCTTCAGTCCCTTCCCAAAGTTTGGCTGCACTTATTGTTTGCCATTGTATATCAACAAGTCTGATGACCCCCAGCCTGGACATTGCATCGGCGTCTTTCATTGAAGCTCCCGGGCGATGGTTCACCTCAAAGTCGAACTGTTGTAGCTCGCTTACCCACCGTGCGACTTTTCCTTTCAGCTCTGCCATTTTCAAAAGGTGGGTAAGTGCCTCGTGGTCAGTGTATAAAATGAATTTTCGACTTTCCAGGTAAGAGCGGAAGTACCGAACAGCCTTTAGAACGGCCAGTGCTTCTTTCTCCGTTGTTGTATAGTTCACTTGCGCTTTGTTAAAAGTGTAGCTGTGGTAACCAATCACGCGGAGTTGGCGATTACTTGGCTGGCGTTCATCTCGCTGCTAAAGTATTGCTCCCGTTCCGTAACGTGATGCATCCGTGTTGAGCTCGAACGGAAGATCAGTCTGGTAGTGTGAGGACTGGTTCAGACGATATAACTCGTACCAGCTCTTTGTAGGCCGTTTCGCAGTCATCTGTCCAACAGAATGGTACATCTTTTTGCATCAGTCTTGTCAAACACCTCGCTTTAAGAGCATAATCTTGAATAAATGCCCTAAAATGATCGGCCAGCCCCAAAAACACACGCAATGAGTGGACATCAAAGGGCTTCGCCAGTTTTGCGATGCGTGCCACTGATTCCTCCTTGGTGTTTTTCGTAGTGCCGTCCAGCACTCTACCCAAAAAAGTCACTTTGGTTTTAAAAAGTTCGCTCTTCTTAAAGTTGACTTTGAGGTCGGCTTCTGACAAAGCTGTGAGGACCTGTGCCACATGCTGTTGATGGAGAACTTCGCTTTTAGAATAAACGATGATATCATCCATGTAGACATTGCAAAAACTTCCAATGAAAGGGTGTAGAACCGTATTCATCATTTTCTAGAACCAGCTAGGCGAGTTCTTCCATCCGCAAGGCAGCCGGTTGTACTCATAAATGTCGAATGGCGTTATAAAAGCGGTGTACTGCTTTGTATCCTCTTGAAGAGGTACTTGCCAGAGGTCTTTACAGAGGTCTATCCTGGAAAACCAGGAACATCCGCCTGTCTCGTCTATAATTCCATCTATTCTGGGCATAGCAAAGGGAATAAGATGCGTCTGGCTGTTAATGGCTCTGTAATCCGTGCAAAGTCGAAGGCTCCCATCCTCCTTGGGCGCTATGGTTATCGGCGATGCATATGGTGATACGGACTAACGGACAATGCCTGCATCCAGCATCTTCCCAAGCTCTTCTTTCAGCCATGCTTTCTTTTCCCTGGTGAGGTTGTATGGTTTCCTCCGTACAACCGTTGTGTCATGCAGTTTGAATGGAACTTCAAACTTTGTTGTACCTGGAGGATAGCCTCCTCTGCAGAATAATTCTGGATATATTGTAGGGATGTCATCGGATTTTGTCACAATGCGAATTTTGTCTCTCTTTCTCACTGGCTGCACATCTTGGCTGACTGACACAGCGTCATCCCAGTGAATGTTAAGCTTCAGCAATTTCATGTCTGGACGAGAGAGTAGAAAGTCATACTCGATGCCTTCTATCACTAGTGCCAGTATTTCTACAGATTGTGACTGGTATTTCAGACGTATCCTTACCCATTCGCAGTGTTCTTTTTCACGGCCATCATAGCCCCGTACAATGACAGTTCTGCCTCTGAATATGTCCTCGGGTTTTGCTTTGCTTCTTTTCATAACTGAAACTGAAGCTCCGCTGTCTACAAGTGCTCGCATAGCTCGACCGTTCACTTCAAGTTGTATGTGCAGTAAACTCGATGACACAAGTTGGACGGTCTCATGCGTTGTATGTATGAGTTTAGAATTATTTTGCTCTCCAACGTTGCATTCATCTTTCGAGGCCCTATTCTTCTGTACGAGAGTTGCGCTTCCACTAAAGTCAGAGGTGACGCCTCTAAAATCCGACGGGTACTTTTCACCCAAGTGGCTAACGCTTGTCGTCTCTGAAATATTTTGTTTACTTTTGAAGCCTCTTTCAGCCCAGGGACGCGATAATAGCTTGAGTAGTTGGAGAAGCGCTTCGGGCGTTTTCAGACAGTGTATTAAAACCTGTCGTTGCAAATCTATAGGTAAGCCGTGAATGATAAGAGCAAGAAGTGACGAGGTCGACAATCCAGGTTCGGCTATGCGAAGAAGTCGCTGTTTTTCAAGAAAATACTCGAGTGGCGTTCCGGACTCAAAGCGGCAGAATATTGCCTCATGCCATCGCTCAAAGAGATTCCTGTTGAAAGTTGCAAGGAAGCTTTCTTTCCATTTACACCAAGGTTCAGGCTCCTGGTTGGAAAATCTCCACTCGTGCCACTTTTTTGGTATCCCGTGAAGGAACTGTCGCATATTCATCACCAAGTCTTCATCAGACAGCCATCCATTGCTCTTGGCAGCTTGTTCATAGAAAGCTATCCACGCTTCTGGATTGTCGGACGCGTCGTCGAATATGTCTGGCTGGATTAGTCGCGATGATAGCTTTGCCCGCTTCGTCAAGTCTGCGACGAGAGTCTCAATGACAACGTTTTGCTGCACAATTTTCTGCTGTTGACATGCAATGGCTCTCCGTACTGTCGTTAACTCATCAGACGGCGCCGGACAGGTCGTGAAATTCCTCTCTAGTGGTGTTAGCACCAGCTCGTTGAACCTTCTTAGAGGAATGTTGACTTTCACGAAATCTCGCTTCAAAAGTTCTTCTCAAGACAGGGAGGCTTTGGTCAAAATGAGGTTTAGAAGCTCACCTGTAGTCATATATTCGGGAAGCTCCACGGCCGCGTCATCCTTGACTTGATATTTCTTGAATACCGCAGAGTCGCTGCGGTTGTCCACAAAAAGTCACCCACATGATGTCTCTTGTCGCCGGCTGCGCAAAATTATGTAACAAGACAGCACATAATTAAGTAACAAGACCTGCACATAATAAACAGACGATGCTCTTCATGTCGCCATTTCTAAGTTCTTCTTTACTCAACCCAGTCCCCCTGGCCTCAATTCTGACGTCTTATTCCTCAACTGCTTGAGCTTGCTTCATTACATATAGTTGCATTACTTAATTAGGAGACAGCTCCAGTGCGCTATATTAACTAGACCACCTGAATTTTGTGAGAATAATACAGCAGAAATTACGCACTCATGTCACGCAGATAAGCGACGCAAATATGTGCTTAGTATTGGTTTCCTCAGCTAACCACTCTTCAACGAAGAAATTTGGGCTAGTTGATTCCGATACATTTTCTGTGGCATATAACTACTAGTGTGAAATACTTAAAGGAAAAAATGAGTACGAAAGAACAGAATACCCAGCTGAAGTCTAGCGATCTGTCCTGTCCATTTTTTTTCTTTAAGTTCTTGCGCTAGTAACTATACGTCACAGATAAAGCACACCAAGCTGGCCAACTCTTAGAACTGGTGCTACTATGGCTTGGGAACAATGACCACACTGGGTGTTTTAGCCAAGAAATTAAGTACAGACAATATTTTACACTTCTTTTCCAGCTGCTATTGGGAGTGCCTCATTTAAAGAACCCGTGACACCACTATTTTTCTCCAAGTCTTTTATCCTTTAATGAGAGGTCTCCATCTCGTAATCAATAAATTTCATCGTAAGTGCTCTAACGTAACACATCATTAATGATTAATGTCCTTTGTTTCTCAATTCGAAGCTTCTCAGTTGTGAGGACATTACAGGCATTGAATAGTGCAAATAGGGTTACTGTTGACAGGATTCGGAAGCCTCATATGTTTCGTTTGGTTGGACGATTGAATATGTTCTACACATCATTAAGAAAACTGAAGGGGAACAAGCGAAGGGAAATGGATTGTGGAGCCAGTTTATTTATTAGACACATGATAATGAAGTCAATAAATAATGAAGTCAAGGAGAAAGAGCACTAAATGTACTTTTTAATTGAAAAATAGTTACTACGACATTAAGTAAAGCACGCTATGATGAACAAAAAGTGAAAGTTGCCGCCGTAGCTTGATAAGCAAGATATCGAAAGAGGTCACTTAGCACACCATCACCCCTTGCTCCCAAACACTGCGAAGAAAAATGATTTGCTCTATGGCTACTCTCTGTCATATGGAACACGTTATTCAAAAATGTGCTCACAAAAAACCTTGGCAACTATTCAACTGCCGGCACCAGCAAAAGTTTCACAGTATAGAATTAGTCTTCTTTTACGCAAACTTTATATCAAAGAAGCGAATAAACATGCTCCCTTAAATTGAGGTAAAAGATGTTGTATGGCATGGACATGGTCACAACAGGATAAATTCTTCGTTAGGTTGAAAATTTTATCATACCAAAGCTCAAATTACAGGTCTAACTGCAAACTAACATAAAATTTGAAAACAAACCACTCCTATGTTGATAAACTTGGAAGACAGAAAAAATTTTATACATAATAGAATTGCCAGACCAAGCTGCACACCTTTGTTTATTTCCCTTCTAAATACATACATAGTGAGTAACTTCAAAGATGTTCCAGTCACGAATGTATCTTTAGCCAGTGAACATTTGACGCATGTCAAACCTTCATTATCAAGGCACAGCTGCATAATCACTGAAAGACATTTGGTAAATTTTTATTAACAAGGACACATTTCTCTCTAAACTTAATTGCTAAGCAATCCGAAAACTATTTCATGCACATCAGAAGTTACCGTTCTTCAACAAAATTTGATTAATCAATGAACTCTACTGTTCCCCCATCAGCACCGTACACATCTGACTTTTAGGGATTCTTCTCCGCAAGACAACGGTCCATGTGGGTTTTCAGGCTGCTTTTCCGAGAAAACCGCGCATTACAGCGGTCACAGGAAAAGGGACGCTCTCCTGTGTGGGTGCGCACGTGTCTAATGAGGACAGCTCTCTGCGAAAATGACACATTGCAGTGGTCACAGGAAAAGGGACGCTCTCCTGTGTGGGTGCGAATGTGCCCTGAGAGATGAGTGTTCTGAGAGAACGCAGCTGGACACAGATGGCATTGGAAGGGACGCTCGCCCGTATGTTTGTAAAGGTGTCTCTTCATGTTGCTTTTGTCCTTGGTCACATAGGTGCACCGAAGACAGGAACGCAGTTCGCCTTGTACAGACACAAGTGAACGGTACTGCTCACGGGATGCCAAAGACATAGAACCTGCAAAGCCACAGGGAGAACCAGCAGGCAATGTAAATCATGTGACACGCTTATTACGGAAGTGGACTAAAGCCACAGGCTATGAAGAAGGAAGATGGCAAGTTGGGCCAGTTGGTTTACGTTAATTTTGAAAATTTGGTTGAAGTGCACCGAAAAACAGACTAGAAGAAGCAGACAGGACAGCGCTTACACAGGTAAGCGCTGTCCTGTCTGCTTCTTCTAGTCTGTGTTTTTCGGTGCGCTTCAACCAAATTTTTAATATAAATAGGGTTGCGGCACTTGTGAGCGAAGTACATGATTAACCTACCCTACAAAACTACATGTTACTGCAGCAGTAACAGTGCATGGGCACAACACACTTTAAACGAGTGCCCATCTGTCTCTACATCAAAACCTCCAGCAAATTCACAGGGGTCTGATTTGGATGCAAATCTGATACTGTACCTAAATAGCCGAATTTCTTTGTAATATGCAAATACAGTACACTCTTATTAAATGGAATCTGAAGGGACCAGAAAAATGCGTTCCGGTAAACACGAATTCTGTTAACCAAGAGAGGAGCAGGGGTGCAGAATTCGAGTACGAGACCAATCATATTAGAGTCAATTGTTCCATTTAGGCAGCAGTTCCGTTTAAAATATTCCCGTTTACTGAGAGTCTACTATACATTAAGCACCAGCACACTGAAGTATTCATTGTATTTTCTTGTTTCGCATAATGCTGTGCAATAATATAATCAGATATACTTCAAAGCATGAAGCATATGAAGTAATATCTCAGAGACAGAGGTTAATAAGAAACAAACTGGAAAATATGAAGAAAAAAGAATTTACAACAGATATAACGGCACCAGAGTTACTGGTGGTCAGGAATACAGGTGCACTTATGTTGATTGCACAAAATATTGTTTCTTATGTGCACTAGCACAGTTTACACGTTTCACACTAATGTCTTTATATTGCTTCAATGAAAACAATGATAACACAGAATCCAAAGCGACCTATTCACCAGAGAATGTTTCAGATAATTACGCGACCACACATCAGTAGATATTCCGCTTTGTCACAGTATATAACTAATTATACTGAATGAAGATGATCCTGATAGTGCATTGAAAATAGCGCTATAACAGGACAAAGGCAAAGGAACAAAGAACACAAATGCAGTAACATGTAACAACTGGCCCTTCAAGACAGCCTTCTGTCCTGATATGCAGAAATGGTCAAAGTACCGTAGATATATTATGAAACAATGAACTCAACTCAAGGCTGCATTTTAAGCATCATCTAAGAGGAAAGGTAAAAAGAAGAATGAATGATCAAATTAAGAATGGTGCAACGTTTCATAATAGAAGAGAATAGAGAAAGATTGAAGTGAGCCTAAATGGTTATTGATCAATTAGAGGCACAGCGAAAAAAATAATTCAAGTTTGTTTGTAAATTCTAATTTCAAGGTTTTGTTGATTTCGAAGAACAACACAGAGATATACACAAAGGTTTTAGAGGGTGAAATGCACAATGAAGAAACACGAGATTGTCGCTGCACACTTATTTTAAAATAATTACTTACATATTGAACTGCAAGATCAATGTGTCGCTACCAAGTGTTGCGGTTACTAATATGCAAAACAGTTTATCTTGGCGCATATAAATGTGTAAAGTTGTGCATTATTAAATGCCTAACCTGAACCAGCGCTTTGTAAGACAGGCAATATTTCTGTACACCAATGATTGAAACGCCTAGATTGCAGTGATGTCCATTACATTCTCTAAAAATCAAGTGACTAACAGTGCAGAAAGTGAATTGCCAACGTCATTTGTTGAACATAACCAATCCTCAGCAGCTGTCTGCAGACATGGTCACATCACTGTCACAGTATCATGTTCATAGTGTAAGATGCTGCAACATAGGCATGAAGTAAAGAACGATTTCTAAGACGAAGCTGGTGCAATTTTTTTCTGACAGTATCCAAAGCATACAACTCCTCTGTTTCTCGGTGGTAGAGATGGACGCATCTGCAACAGCACACAGACCACTGTTAAAGCCAGCACAAACAACACAGTACACTCAACTATGCACTGAAGTCAGGCTAGGAATTGAGAAGGCGCTGCACAAAGGGCCCGATTATGCTATAGTGTTCTACTCTTGAAGGTGAAGCTTGGGCGTCTTCCTAGTTTTTCTTTTTTTTTTAAAGACAAGCTCTGTACATAGGTCAATACAAGTTTGAGCAGTTGAATTTGGAAATAAATGTGGACTTGAACGTGTGCGGTGGTGCAATGCAGTAGCATATAGGACACAGATGCCCAGTGGACCAAACCAATGCACCGAGTATCTGTTTCCTCATTATAGCACACTAAATGTGGCAAGGCTAATAAACGGAGCTGCTGTGGGTACGCAAAAATGAGTCCATTAACCTTAGATGCCAGTAAAGTGAATCTAGGACATTTTACATTATGCGGGACATTTATAAGTTGTCTTTCATGAGTCCTAGTAATAATGAAGTGCTGCATTTCGAAGAGAACATACACGTGAGAATTCAGCCAGTGAGTAAATATAAATTCATGCACAACATTTTCGTACGACGCTGTCCTTCATTCCCATGGCCGCAGAGTTTTCAGTGTGGTTGCTTGGGTTTACACACTGAAACAAGGAATGATCAGCACCAATCTTGAAAAAAAAATCTGTCAGTGAAGATAACCAGAATGTGCATGGCTGCAGAGGATCGACTGAGAGACGGGCTAGCTCATTATATGTGCTGGAATATTAAGTTTGGGTGATAAATAATGCAAAGGAAATATATCACATTTTGCCGATTCTTATATTAGTACTCTTTTTAGACAGCAGTTGATAACTGCAGTCTGTTTCATCTTGAAAAAAAGCAAATGTAAGCAAATGTATATAGTCACTTATTTTATGAAATGTGGACAATAATGGTATACACAAAAGTTTACATGAAAAACAGCATAATGAAAGATCGTAATGACTTAACAGAAGATTCCCACTGCAAGCATGCTTCAGTATCATTTTTAACATAATGCAGTGCAAAAGTAAAATGCCACTGTATAGGGTTACGTGCTACTCGAAAAATGGCCTTTTTTCTGAAAATTGTCACTTTTGACATTTCACTTGTAAAATTATGTTTGGTCATTAAACTTTTATTTCTCCGAGTATCAAGGCTGAATTCAGATTAGAAATTGGTGAAAAATCGATTTTAATCAGGCAATGTCACTCTGGCCTCAGCCACAACAGGTGCTGTGGCCACATTGTATGGCAAGTTGATGTCGTAAAGAGGAAAGCATGAACCATGTGGCGAAGCACCAAGGCACGGCACTCCATAAACTGCCATTACCATGTCCACATGGAGATAAGTTGAAAAATGATGCAACGCAAGAGCTGCAAAATTGCTACGAAATTGCAATAACCACCCACATGAAATGTCCAGGAAATGTATTTTGCCATGCGAGCATCCTACTTTAATTCTAGCAACATGACAGGAAGTCACCAATTCTGTTCAGAAGGAGTGACTTCCTGGCGTAAGCACGGGTGAGCCAGAGCTCTTTGGGAGTTCGTACCAGATTACACTCTAACCCTGACCAACAAACGGGCATTGCCTGTACATCCATTACATAAGCACCTCACAGATTAAAAGCTCTTGATTCACTGTCGACAAGGAACAATGCAAGGTGTTGTGGACTTGCTCAACAGCGAGGTCTGGCTTCTGTGTCCAAAGACAAAGCTCCGATCCTGTACAGCTGTGGACGCTGCAGCAATGGCTACCTCGCTGTTCAATAAGGGATATTCAAACTTTGAGCACATCCTTCAAGATCTTGATATACTGCCACCTGAAGAACTTGTCACCCTGGGCCACTTACATGACCAGAGGCGAATCAATATAGTGTCTGTCTGCATGCAAAACAGCCAAGGCATGGGCTCATCACTGCCACATGGTGAATAGAGTGCACCTTTATGGCTAACTTAAGGGCTGGGAAGGATTAACATGTGGAGCCAGACATTTTTAAGTGCACTCGCTGTTTAAAGTGTGGATTGTTCTATGCTCTCACAAAGTTTCATGCTAATCGCACTGTATATTGAAGAATACACAGGTTTATAACTTTCAAATGCGTTTTTCTCAATTTCCATTCTGAGGCAATTCTGACATGTTGTGCACAAACTTTCATGCACTTAAAATAGCTCTATCGTAACGAAATTTCGCACAGAGCTTCTTCAGCCACTCTAAAATACAGATATCTATATAAAGTTGCACTACACATTACATATATTTGGTTTCATAACTTGATATGCTGATAGGGGAGATGTAAAATGTACATTTGGTACCCTCGATTTTTTTTAAAAAAGGTAGCAAGTTAAGCAGACATTTGAGGTACTTTTCAGTACTGTACTGCTCATGTGCAGCAAAATGAGCCATCTTGGGGTTCTGTGTGAAAATTTTTAATAAGCTTAAAAGTGTGCACAAAAAACCTGATATTTCGTTGTCAAAGTTGTAGTAACTCTGGAACTATTACAGTTATCAGAAAACTAATTACAGTTTTGAAATCAGCATCACAACCTCTACTATTACCTAAAATTTCAAAGTTCTAAGTCAAGAAATAAAAAAAAATCTTTTTCGAGTAGCATCTCCCCTTATCTACCAAACTGTTGCTCTCATACTAAAAACCAAACAGTGCAAAAGACAAAGAACCAAGAAAAGCATGACACACACTGTGTTGCACTTTCAAGAACATGTGCACTGTTCAGAAAGGCTGGGTGGTTGTTAATATGCAATTACCAACCACCCAGCCTGCCAAAGCCTTCAAGCGAGAGCCATAATCATTTTTTTGCTGTCGATTAAAACAAGCACTATAATGAAATCCATTCTTTTTATCAAAATTTCGATAGACTAACAGGGCAAAAGCAAATATCCAACTTCACTTCTTTTGAGCTAACCAATCAGAGGCAACACCTCGTCAATGTGGCCAAATCACCATCACAATCTCACTTCATAATGAATAACAATGCAATGTAAAAGTGGCCCACAATAATGATGCCTAAGAAGAGGCTGGTGCAATGCGTTTCTGGCAATGTTAAGAGCTTGCCACTTCTCAGATGCTTCACAGAAAAAACTGAGAAATCTAGAAAAGCATAGAAATGACTGTTAAAATCAGCCTGAAGACTCA
This sequence comes from Rhipicephalus sanguineus, assembly GCF_013339695.2. Classification (NCBI taxonomy): domain Eukaryota; kingdom Metazoa; phylum Arthropoda; class Arachnida; order Ixodida; family Ixodidae; genus Rhipicephalus; species Rhipicephalus sanguineus. Next base: position 58,279,216 of record NC_051185.1, read on the forward strand.
CGGCGCACACACGCAGAGTTTCACCCTTAGCAGCAATCAGACATGCAGTTAAAAATTTTTAATTACATTTCATGGCAACTTTGTAATTAAGCAAAATGTTGCCATTTACTAAGTACACATTACATATAGTTGCATTATTTAATTAGGAGACAGCTCTAGTGCGCTATATAAACTAGACCACCTGAATTTTGTGAGAATAATACAGCAGAAATTATGCATTCATGTCACGCAGATAAGCGACGCAAATGAGAGTGCTTAGTATTCGTTTCCTCAGCTAACAACTCTCTAACGAAGAAAGATGGCTTAGTTGATTTCGATACATTTTCTGTGACATATAACTACTAGTGTGAAATACTTAAAGGAAACAAAAGAGTATGACAGAACAGAATACCCAGCTGAAGTCAAGCAATCTGTCCTGCCCATTTTTTTTCTTTAAGTTCTTGCGCTAGTAACTATACGTCACAGAAAAGCACTCCAAGCTGGCCAACTGTTAGAACTGGTGCTACTATGGCTCGTTAACAATGACCACACTGGGTGTTTTAGCCAAGAAATAAAGTGCAGACAATATCTTGCACTTCTTTTCCAGGTGCTATTGGGAGTGCCTCATTTAAAGAACCCGTGACACCAATATTTTTCTCTAAGTGCTTTATCCTTTAATGAGAGGTCTGCGTCTCATAATCAATAAATTTCATCGTAAGTGCTCTAACGTAACGCATAATTAATGATTAATGTCCCTTGTTTCTCAATTCGAAGCTTCTCAGTTGTGAGGACATTAGAGGCATTGAATAGTGCAAATAGGGTTACTGTTGACAGTATTCGTGAAGCCTCATATATTTCGTTTGGTTGGACGATTGAATATGTTCTACACATCATTAAGAAAACTCAAGGGGAACATGCGAAGGGGAATGGATTGTGGAGCCAGTTTATTTATTAGACACATGATAATGAAGTCAATAAATAATGAAGTCAAGGAAAGGAGAGAGAGCACTAAATGTAGTTTTTAATTGAAAAATAGTTACTACGACATGAAGTAAAGCAAACTAAGATGAACAAAAAGTGAAATTTACTGTCGTAGCTTGATAAGCAAGATATCGAAAGAGGTCACTACAGCACACCATCACCCCTTGCTCCCAGACACTGCCAAGAAAAATGTTTTGCTCTATGGCTATTCTCTGTCATGTGGCACACGTTATTCAAAAATGTGCTCACAAAAAACCTTGGCAACTATTCAACAGCCGGCACCAGCAAATGTTTCACAGTATAGCCTTGGTCTTCTTTTATGCACTCAAACTTTTATATCAAAGAAGCGAATTAACATGCTCCCTTAAATTGAGGTAAAAGATGTCGTATGCCATGGACATGGTCACAACAGGATAAATTCTTTGTTAGGTTGAAAATATTATCATACCAGAGCTCCAATTACAGGTCCAACTGCAAACTAACATAAAATTTGAAAACAAACCACTCCCGTGTTGATAAACATGGAAGACAGACAAAAATTTTAAACATAATAGAATTGGCAGACCTCGTTGCACAGCTTTGTCTATTTCCCTTCTAAACACATACATAGTGAGTAACTTCAAAAATGTTCCAGTCACGAATGTATCTTTAGCCAGTAAACATTTGAGGCAAGTCAAACCTTCATTATCAAGGCACAGCTGCATAATCACTCAAAGACATTTGGGAAATTTTTATTAACAAGGACACATTTCTCTCTAAACTTAATTGCTAAGCAATCCAAAAACTATTTCATGCACTTCAGAAGTTACCTTCCTCCAACAAAATTTGATTAATCAATGAACTCTACTGTTCCCCCATCAACACTGTACACATCTGACTTTTAGGGATTCTTCTTCGCAAGACAACGGTCCATGTGGGTTTTCAGGCTGCCTTTCCGAGAAAACCGCGCATTACAGCGGTCACAGGAAAACGGACGCTCTCCTGTGTGGGTGCGCATGTGTCTAATGAGGTGAGCTCTCTGCGAAAATGACACATTGCAGTGGTCACAGGAAAAGGGACGCTCTCCTGTGTGGGTGCGCATATGTTTCATGAGGGTACTTTTCTGCGAGAAGGATGCACCGCAGCGGTCACAGGAAAAGGGACGCTCTCCTGTGTGGGTGCGAATGTGTCTTATGAGATTAGTGTTCTGAGAGAATGCAGCTGGACACAGGTGGCATTGGAAGGGACGCTCGCCCGTATGTTTGTAAAGGTGTCTCTTCATGTGTCTTTTGTCCTTGGTCACATAGGTGCACCGAAGACAGGAATGCAGTTCCCCTTGTACAGACACAAGTGAACGGTACTGCTCATCGGATGCCAAAGACAAAGAACCTGCAAAGCCACAGGGAAACCAGCAGGCAATGTAAATCATGTGACACGCATAGTATTATGGAACTGGACTACAGCCCCAGGCTATGAAGAAGGAAGATGGCAAGTTGGGCCAGTTGGTTTACGTTAATTTGGAAAATTTGGTTGAAGTGCACCGAAAAACAGACTAGAGGAAGCAGACAGGATAGCGCTTACACAGGTAAGCACTGTCCTGTCTGCTTCTTCTAGTCTGTGTTTTTCGGTGCGCTTCAACCAAATTTTCAATCTGAAAAAGGGCTGCGGAACTTGTGAGTGAAGTACATGATAAACCTAACGTACAAACGTACATGTTACTGCAGCCGTAACAATGCACGAACACAACACATTTTACACAAGTGCCCATCTTTCTGTACATCAAAACCTCCTGCAAATACACAGGGGTCTGATTTGGATGCAAATCTGATACTGTGCCTAAATTGTCGAACTTCCTTGTAATATGCAAATACAGTACACTCTTATTAAACGGAATCTGAAGGGACCAGGAAAATGTGTTCCAGTAAACATGAATTCTGTTAACCAAGAAAGGAGCAGGGGTGCAGAATTCAAATACGAGACCAATCATATTATTTCAGTCAATTGTTCCATTTAGGCAGCAGTTCCGTTTAAGATATTTCCGTTTACTGAGAGTCTACTATACATTAAGCACCAGCACACTGAAGTATTCATTGTATTTTCTTGTTTCGCATAATGCTGTGCAACAATATAATCAGATATACTTCAAAACATGAAGCATATGAAGTAATATCTCAGAGACAGATGTTAATAAGAAACAAACTGGAAAATATAAAAAGAAAAAAGTTTACGACAGATATAACGGCACCAGAGTTACTGGTGGTCAGGAATACAGGTGCACTTATGTTGATTGCACAAAATATTGTTTCTTTATGTGCACTAGCACAGTTTACACGTTTCACACGAACTTCTTTATATTGCTTCAATGAAAACAATGAAAACACAGAATCCAAAGCGACCTATTCACCAGAGAATGTTTCAGATAATTACGCGACCACACATCAGTAGATATTCCGCTTTGTCACAGTATATAACTAATTATACTGAATGAAGATGATCCTGATAGTGCATTGAAAATAGCGCTATAACAGGACAAAGGCTAAGGAACAAAAAACACAAATGCAGTAACATGTAACAACTGGCCCTTCAAGACAGCGTTCTGTCCTGATATGCAGAAATGGTCAAAGTACCTTAGATATATTATGAAACAATGAACTCAACTCAAGGCTGCATTTTAAGCATCATCTAAGAGGAAAGGTACAAAGAAGAATGAATGATCAAATTAAGAATGGTGCTACGTTTCATATTAGAAGAGAATAGTAGAGCTGTGCGAATAGCAAGATTTTGGGTGCGAAGCGAATTCGAATATTGAAGTGTGAGTGCGAATCGGATCGAATATTTTTCGAATATTTCTGGAATATTTCTAGAATATTTTTCGAATACTTCGAAGCGAAATTGCAAAAAAGAAGAAGTTGGAGAGGATTCCTAAGCATATTCTTATGGAGATAGCAACATGAAAGTGTTTCTTTTCGCTAGGTTGAAGCGCAATGTAGAGGCCGAATTGTATTTATGTACATGATTTGGTGCAACAAAACTCTTGCCGACAACACTTTACACGTGATAGGCAAAGATGCCATTTCCTCAGCCTCTCCTCTTTCAACTTCTGTGGAAGCCCAATTGATGTGGCGGACAAGGGTGTGCTCCCTTCAAGTTCGGAGTTCCAAATCTGCCTCGTAGACATCAATATATAATAACATCTGAAATTTTGGATGCTAAAGAGCTTCGGCGTCCAATTTTTCGGACCTCCTGCCCAAATTTTAGGTCCAAAACAGCATTAATTGAGCCCCCACCTCTGCCACATCTTTCATCTCCATGTTGGAACCAGCGTTTTCTTTAGTTAATACATTTGGCGACCGTGGCGGAGTTTGAAAGGCAGCTTTGCTGCAATGCGGGGGTGTGATGAGGTGAAGAATATTGAAAATCGAGGGACCACTTTCAATTGGACGTTATGTCTTGGCTAAGTTCGACCGTAACGGAGCTTGAAAGACAGCTTTGCCGCAATACGAGAGTGTAATGAGGTGAAGCATATTGAAAATCTGAAGGGGGCACTTTCGTCTGACGTTGACAGTATCTGTTTTTGGGAAGTTCGAATAGTTCGAATAGTGAAATTGCAGTGCGAATCGAATCGAATAGCAAACACTATTCGAAAAATATTCGAAATTTCGAATATTCGCACACCCCTAGAGAATAGAGAAAGATTGAAGTGAGCCTAAATGGTTACTGATCAATTAGAGGCACTGCAAAAAAAATAAATCAAGTTTGTTTGTCCATATTAATTTCAAGGTTTTGTTGATTTCAAAGAACAACACAGACATACACACAAAGGTTTTAGAGGGTGAACTGCATAACGAAGAAACACGAGATTGTTGCTGCACACTAATTACTTACATATTGCACTGCAAGATCAATGTATCGCTACCAAGTGTTGCAGTTACTAATATGCAAAACAGTTTATCTTGGCGCATATAAATGTGTAAAGTTGTGCATTAATAAATATGTAACCTGAACCAGCACTTTATAAGACAGGCAATATTTCTGTACACCAATGATTGAAATGCCCAGATTGCAGTGATATCCATTACATTCTCCCAAATTCAAGTGACTAACAGTGCAGAAAGTGAATTGCCAACTTCATTCGTTGAACATAACCAATCCTCAGCATCTGTCTGCAGACATTGTCACATCACTGTCACAATATCATGTTCATAGTGTAAGAAGCTGCAACATAAGCATGAAGTAGCGAATGATTTCTAAGAGGAGGCTGGTGCAATTCTTTTCTGACAGTATCCAAAGCATACAACTTCTTCGTTTCTCGGTGGTAGGGATGGACACATCTGCAACAGCACACAGAACACTGTTAAAGCCAGCAGAAACAACACAGTACACTTCAACTATGCACTGAAGTCAGGCTAGCAATTGAGAAGGCGCTGCACACAGGGCCCGATTACGCTATAGTGTTCTACTCTTGAAGGTGAAGCTCAAGCGTCTTCCAAGTTTTTTTTTTTTTTTTTAAGACAAGCTCTATACATAGGTCAATACAAGTTTGAGCAGTTGAACTTGGAAATAAATGTGGAATTGAACGTCTGCGGTGGTGCAATGCTGTAGCATATAGGACACGGATGCCCAGTGGACCAAACCAATGCACCGAGTATCTGTTTCCTCATTATAGCACACCATATGTGGCAAGACTGTAATAAACGGAGCTGCTGTGGCTATGTAAAAATGGGTCCATTGACCTTAGATGCCAGTAAATTGAATGTAGAACATTTTACATTTGCGGGACATTTATAAGTTGTCTTTCATGAGTCCTAGTAATAATGAAGTGCTGCACTTCGAAGAGAACATACATGTGAGAATTCAGCCAGTGAGTAAATACAAATTTATGCACAATTTTCGTACGACGCTGTCCTTCATTCCCATGGGCGCAGAGTTTTCAGTGTGGTTGCTTGGGTTTACACACTGAAACAAGGAATCACCAGCACCAATTTTGAAAAAAGAAAAATTGTCAGTGAAGATAACCAGCATGTGCATGGCTGCAGAGGATTGACTGAGAGATGGGCTAGCTCATTATATGTGCTGGAATGTAAAGGTTGGCTGAGAAATAGTGCAAAGAGATTATATCACATTTTGCCGATTCTTATATTAGTACTCTTTTTAGACAGTAGTTGATAACTGCAGTCGTTCATCTTGAAAAAAGCAAATGTATATGGTGACTTATTTTACGAAATGTGGACAATAATGGTATACACAAAGGTTTACAGGAAAAACAGCATAATGAATGATCATAATGATGTAACACAAGATTTCCACTGTAAGCATACTTCAGTATCATTTTTAACATAATGCAGTGCAAAGGAAAAATGCCACAGTAGAGGGTTATGTAAACTTATCTACCAAACTGTTGCTCTCATACTAAAAACCAAACAGTGCAAAAGACAAAGGACCAAGAAAAGCATGACACACACTGCGTTGCACTTTCAAGAACATGCGCACTGTTGAAAAAGGTTGGGTAGTTGTTAATATGCAATTACCAACCACCCAGCCTGCCAAAGCCTTCAAGAGAGAGCCATAATCATTTTTTTTGCTGACGATTAAAACAAGCACTATAATGAAATCCATTCTTTTTATCAAAATTTCGATAGACTAACAGGGCAAAAGCAAATATCCAACTTCACTTCTTTTGAGCTAACCAATCAGAGGCAACAGCTCGTAAATGTGGCCAAATCACCATCACAATCTTACTTCATAATGAATAACAATGCAATGTAAAAGTGGCCCATGATAATGATGCCTAAGAAGAGGCTGGTGCAATGCGTTTCTGGCAATGTTATGAGCTTGCCACTTCTCAGATGCTTCACAGAAAAAACTGAGAAATCTAGAAAAGCATAGAAATGACTGTTAAAAACAGCCCGAAGAGTCACGGCGCAAACACACAGAGTTTCACCCTTAGCAGCGATTAGACATGCAGTTAAAAATCTTTACAGCGAAAGCTGTTATGAGATCACAACAAGGGCCGCTTTTGGCGCCGTAGTTGTCCGCCGCCGCCGCCGGTGTCCGTAAGCACTATCGCTCAAATTAAGAAAAAAAGCGAAATAAGAAAAAATTTCCAGGATGGAACGAGGTTCGAACCTGGGTCCTCTGCGTGGGAGCCCAGTATCCTACCTCAGAGCTATGCCGGTGCTTGAAACTGCTTTGCAAGAAGACCCTATACAGGCTTCATGTCGGGAAGGAACCACATTAACATATGTAATGTAGCGTGGTAGAAGAGTGAAATAACAACCAAGTTTCACATAACGCTAATTTTGTAACGAGGCATCACACAATGCGAATTGCACGACGAGTGAGTTCTTGAATGCTTCCAACCCGTTACAAAGGGCTCTGCCGTAATTCTTCATCGTCATTAGCCACAGCATCAAAAACGTGCACATATCTTACAGGTGTTTATCAGGTACCACGGTTCTGCGCAGAATGACGAAAAATTGCGTAGTGACTGCTTCCTTACTTCACAAAAATTACGATTTATAGCGTAGTGGGTTCCTCGCAAGTGCACCTCTATTGGTTGCTAAGGAAGCCCATAAGGCTACCATGATCCAGTTCCTCAGGGTCTTAATAAAGTTATTTCCCCTCTATCTCTTTCTCACGTTAGCACATGTTACAAAGCGTGGTGAAAGACTGAAGTAACGACCGGGCGTCACACAATGTGAATTATGTAACTAGTGGGTCATTTAAAGCTTCCAACCCATTACAAAAGGCTCAGTCATAATTCTTCATCGTCATCAGCCGTCGCATCAAGAAACTGCACATAATGCCTTACAGATGGTACCTCGCTTCTCCGCAGAATGACGAGTAATGTCGTGGTGGGTGTTTCCCAACTTCACAAAAATTATGATTTGTGGCGTAGTGGGTACGTTGCTAGTGTAGTTGTATTAGTAGCCACAAGAGAGTTTATAATGGGCTCTAGAAATGTCCGCTCTTCGAGCTTTCGCTGTGACTGTGCTGCGCTTTCCGTGCAGGCCTGGCATTTTTTTTTAATTACATTTCATGGCACCTTTGTAATTAAGCAAAAATGTTGCCATTTACTAACTACACATTACATATAGTTGCATTATTTAATTAGGAGACAGCTCTAGTGCGCTATATTAACGAGACCACCTGAATTTCGTCAGAATAATACAGCAGAAATTATGCACTCATGTCACGCAGATAAGCGACGCAAATGAGAGTGCTTAGTATTCGTTTCCTCAGCTAACCACTCTTCAACGAAGAAAGTTGGGCTAGTTGATTCTGATACATTTTCTGTGACATATAACTACTAGTGTGAAATACTTAAAGGAAAAAAAGAGTACGACAGAACAGAATACCCAGCTGAAGTCAAGCGATCTGTCCTGTCCATTTTATTTCTAAGTTCTTGCGCTAGTAACTATACGTCACAGAAAAAGCACTCCAAGCTGGCCAACTGTTAGAACTGGTGCTACTATGGCTCGGTAACAATGAATACACTGGGTGTTTTAGCCAAGAAATTAAGTACAGACAATATCTTGCACTTCTTTTCCAAGTGCTATTGGGAGTGCCTCATTTAAAGAACCCGTGACACCAATATTTTTCTCTAAGTGTTTTATCCTTTAATGAGAGGTCTGCATCTCGTAATCAATAAATTTCATCGTAAGTGCTCTAACGTAACGCATAATTAATGATTAATGTCCCTTGTTTCTCAATTCGAAGCTTCTCAGTTGTGAGGACATTAGAGGCATTGAACAGTGCAAACAGGGTTACTGTTAACAGGATTCGTGAAGCCTCATATGTTTCGTTTGGTTGGACGAGTGAATATGTTCTACACATCATTAAGAAAACTCAAGGGGAACATGCGAAGGGGAATGGATTGTGGAGCCAGTTTATTTATTAGACACATGATAATGAAGTCAATAAATAATGAAGTCAAGGAAAGGAGAGAGAGCACTAAATGTAGTTTTTAATTGAAAAATAGTTACTACGACATGAAGTAAAGCAAACTAAGATGAACAAAAAGTGAAAGTTGCTGCCGTAGCTTCATAAGCAAGATATCGAAAGAGGTCACTTCAGCACACCATCACCCCTTGCTCCCAGACACTGCCAAGAAAAATGTTTTGCTCTATGGCTACTCTCTGTCATGTGGAACACGTTATTCAAATATGTGCTCACAAAAAACCTTGGCAACTATTCAACTGCCGGCACCAGCAAAAGTTTCACAGTATAGCCTTGGTCTTCTTTTACGCACTCAAACTTTAATATCAAAGAAGCAAATAAACATGCTCCCTTAAATTGAGGTAAAAGATGTTGTATGCCATGGACATGGTCACAACAGGATAAATTCTTTGTTAGGTTGAAAATTTTATCATACCAAAGCTCAAATTACAGGTCTAACTGCAAACTAACATAAAATTTGAAAACAAACCACTCCCGTGTTGATAAACTTGGAAGACAGACAAAAATTTTATACATAATAGAATTGCCAGACCTCATTGCACACCTCTGTCTATTTCCCTTCTAAATACATACATAGTGAGTAACTTCAAAAATGTTCCAGTCACGAATGTATCTTTAGCCAGTAAACATTTGAGGCAAGTCAAACCTTCATTATCAAGGCACAGCTGCATAATCACTCAAAGACATTTGGGAAATTTTTATTAACAAGGACACATTTCTCTCTAAACTTAATTGCTAAGCAATCCAAAAACTATTTCATGCACTTCAGAAGTTACCTTCCTCCAACAAAATTTGATTAACCAATGAACTCTATTGTTCCCCCATCAACTCTGTACACATCGGACTTTTAGGGATTCTTCTTCGCAAGACAACGGTCCATGTGGATTTTCAGGCTGCCTTTCCGAGAAAACCGCGCATTACAGCGGTCACAGGAAAACGGACGCTCTCCTGTGTGGGTGCACATGTGTCTAATGAGGTGAGCTCTCTGCGAAAATGACACATTGCAGTGGTCACAGGAAAAGGGACGCTCTCCTGTGTGGGTGCGCATATGTTTCATGAGGGTATTTTTCAGCGAGAAGGATGCACCGCAGCGGTCACAGGAAAAGGGACGCTCTCCTGTGTGGGTGCGAATGTGTCTTATGAGATTAGTGTTAGAAGAGAATGCAGCTGGACACAGGTGGCATTGGAAGGGACGCTCGCCTGTATGTTTGTAAAGGTGTCTCTTCATGTGTCTTTTGTCCTTGGTCACATAGGTGCACCGAAGACAGGAATGCAGTTCCCCTTGTACAGACACAAGTGAACGGTACTGCTCATGGGATGCCAAAGACAAAGAACCTGCAAAGCCACAGGGAGAACCAGCCAGCAATGTAAATCATATGACATGCATATTATGGAACTGGACTACAGCCACAGGCTATGAAGAAGGAAGATGGCAAGTTGGTCCAATTGGCTTATGTTAATTTTGAAAATTTGGTTATAATAAATAATAATATCTGGGGTTTAACGTCCCAAAACCACGACATGATTATGAGAGACGCCATAGTGGAGGGCTCCGGAAATTTCAACCACCTGGGGTTTTTTACTGTGCACCTAAATCTCAGTACACGGGCCTGAAACAATTTCGCCTCCATCGAAAATGCAGCCGCCGCGGCCGGGATTCGGTCCCGCGACCTTCGGGTCAGCAGTTGAGCGCCATAACCACTAGACCACCGTGGCGGGGCGTGAAGATTTGGTTGAAGCGCACCGAAAAACAGACTAGAAGAAGCAGACAGGACACCGCTTACCTGTGTAAGCGCTGTCCTGTCTGCTTCTTTTAGTCTGTGTTTTTCGGTGCGCTATGAAAAAGGGTTGCGGCACTTGTAAGTGAAGTACACGATTAACCTGCCCTACAAAACTACATGTTACTGCAGCAGTAACAGTGCATGGACACAACACATTTTACACGAGTGCCCATCTTTCTCTTTATCAAAACCTCCTGCAAATGCACAGGGGTCTGATTTGGATGCAAATCTGATACTGTGCCTAAATAGCCGAATTTCTTTGTAATATGCAAATACAGTACACTCTTATTAAATGGAATCTGAAGGGACCAGGAAAATGCGTTCGGGTAAACACGAATCCTGTTAACCAAGAGAGGAGCAAGGGTGCAGAATTAGAGTACGAGACCAATCATATTAGAGTCAATTGTTCCATTTAGGCAGCAGTTCTGTTTAAGATATTTCTGTTTACTGAGAGTCTACTATACATTAAGCACCAGCACACTGAAGTATTCACTGTATTTTCTTGTTTCGCATAATGCTGTGCAATAATATAATCAGATATACTTCAAAACATGAAGCATATGAAGTAATATCTCAGAGACAGATGTTAATAAGAAACAAACTGGAAAATATAAAAAAAAGAAAAAAGTTTACGACAGATATAACGGCACCAGAGTTACTGGTGGTCAGGAATACAGGTGCACTTATGTTGATTGCACAAAATATTGTTTCTTTATGTGCACTAGCACAGTTTACACGTTTCACACGAACTTCTTTATATTGCTTCAATGAAAACAATGAAAACACAGAATCCAAAGCGACCTATTCACCAGATAATGTTTCAGATAATTACGCGACCACACACGCCAGCAGATATTCCGCTTTGTCACAGTATATAACTAATTATACTGAATGAAGATGATCCTGATAGTGCATTGAAAATAGCGTTATAACAGGACAAAGCCTAAGGAACAAACAACTCAAATGCAGTAACATGTAACAACTGGCCCTTCAAGGCAGCCTTCTGTCCTGATATGCAGAAATGGTCAAAGTACCGTAGATATATTATGAAACAATGAACTCAACTCAAGGCTGCATTTTAAGCATCATCTAAGAGGAAAGGTACAAAGAAGAATGAATGATCAAATTAAGAATGGTGCTACGTTTCATATTAGAAGAGAATAGTAGAGCTGTGCGAATAGCAAGATTTTGGGTGCGAAGCGAATTCGAATATTGAAGTGTGAGTGCGAATCGAATCGAATATTTTTCGAATATTTCTGGAATATTTCTAGAATATTTTTCGAATACTTCGAAGCGAAATTGCAAAAAAAGAAGTTGGAGAGGATTCCTAAGCATATTCTTATGGAGATAGCAACATGAAAGTGTTTCTTTTCGCTAGGTTGAAGCGCAATGTAGAGGCCGAATTGTATTTATGTACATGATTTGGTGCAACAAAACTCTTGCCGACAACACTTTACACGTGATAGGCAAAGATGCCATTTCCTCAGCCTCTCCTCTTTCAACTTCTGTGGAAGCCCAATTGATGTGGCGGACAAGGGTGTGCTCCCTTCAAGTTCGGAGTTCCAAATCTGCCTCGTAGACATCAATATATAATAACATCTGAAATTTTGGATGCTAAAGAGCTTCGGCGTCCAATTTTTCGGACCTCCTGCCCAAATTTTAGGTCCAAAATAGCATTAATTGAGCCCCCACCTCTGCCACATCTTTCACCTCCATGTTGGAACCAGCGTTTTCTTTAGTTAATACATTTGGCGACCGTGGCGGAGTTTGAAAGGCAGCTTTGCTGCAATGCGGGGGTGTGATGAGGTGAAGCATATTGAAAATCTAGGGACCACTTTCAATTGGACGTTATGTCTTGGCTAAGTTCGACCGTAACGGAGCTTGAAAGACAGCTTTGCCGCAATACGAGAGTGTAATGAGGTGAAGCATATTGAAAATCTGAAGGGGGCACTTTCAGTCTGACGTTGACAGTATCTGTTTTTGGGAAGTTCGAATAGTTCGAATAGTGAAATTGCAGTGCGAATCGAATCGAATAGCAAACACTATTCGAAAACTATTCGAAATTTCGAATATTCGCACACCCCTAGAGAATAGAGAAAGATTGAAGTGAGCCTAAATGGTTACTGATCAATTAGAGGCACTGCAAAAAAAATAAATCAAGTTTGCTTGTCCATATTAATTTCAAGGTTTTGTTGATTTCAAAGAACAACACAGACATACACACAAAGGTTTTAGAGGGTGAACTGCATAACGAAGAAACACGAGATTGTTGCTGCACACTAATTACTTACATATTGCACTGCAAGATCAATGTATCGCTACCAAGTGTTGCGGTTACTAATATGCAAAACAGTTTATCTTGGCGCATATAAATGTGTAAAGTTGTGCATTAATAAATATGTAACCTGAACCAGCGCTTTATAAGACAGGCAATATTTCTGTACACCAATGATTGAAATGCCCAGATTGCAGTGATATCCATTACATTCTCCCAAATTCAAGTGACTAACAGTGCAGAAAGTGAATTGCCAACTTCATTCGTTGAACATAACCAATCCTCAGCAGCTGTCTGCAGACATGGTCACATCACTGTCACAATATCATGTTCATAGCGTAAGAAGCTGCAACATAAGCATGAAGTAGCGAATGATTTCTAAGAGGAGGCTGGTGCAATTCTTTTCTGACAGTATCCAAAGCATACAACTTCTTCGTTTCTCGGTGGTAGGGATGGACACATCTGCAACAGCACACAGAACACTGTTAAAGCCAGCAGAAACAACACAGTACATTCAACTATGCACTGAAGTCAGGCTAGCAATTGAGAAGGCGCTGCACACAGGGCCCAATTACGCTATCGCGATCTACTCTTGAAGGTGAAGCTCAAGCGTCTTCCAAGTTATTTTTTTTTTTTTTAAGACAAGCTCTATACATAGGTCAATACAAGTGCGAGCAGTTGAATTTCGAAATAAATGTGGAATTGAACGTCTGCGGTGGTGCAATGCTGTAGCATACAGGACACGGATGCCCAGTGGACCAAACCAATGCACCGAGTATCTGTTTCCTCATTATAGCACACGATATGTGGCAAGACTGTAATAAACGGAGCTGCTGTGGCTATGTAAAAATGGGTCCATTGACCTTAGATGCCAGTAAATTGAATGTAGAACATTTTACATTTTGCGGGACATTTATAAGTTGTCTTTCATGAGTCCTAGTAATAATGAAGTGCTGCATTTCGAAGAGAACATACATGTGAGAATTCAGCCAGTGAGTAAATACAAATTTATGCACAACATTTTCGTACGACGCTGTCCTTCATTCCCATGGGCGCAGAGTTTTCAGTGTGGTTGCTTGGGTTTACACACTGAAACAAGGAATGATCAGCACCAATTTTGAAAAAAAATTGTCAGTGAAGATAACCAGAATGTGCATGGCTGCAGAGGATTGACTGAGAGATGGGCTAGCTCATTATATGTGCTGGAATGTAAAGGTTGGGCGATAAATAATGCAAAGGGAATATATCACATTTTGCCGATTCTTATATTAGTACTCTTTTTAGACAGTAGTTGATAACTGCAGTCTTTCATCTTGAAAAAAAGCAAATGTATATGGTGACTTATTTTATGAAATGTGGACAATAATGGTATACACAAAGGTTTACAGGAAAAACAGCATAACGAAAGATCATAAAGATGTCACACAAGATTTCCACTATAAGCATACTTCAGTATCATTTTTAACATAATGCAGTGCAAAAGAAAAATGCCACTGTAGAGGGTTATCTTAACTTATCTACCAAACTGTTGCTCTCATACTAAAAACCAAACAGTGCAAAGACAAAGGACCAAGAAAAGCATATGACACACACTGCGTTGCACTTTCAAGAACATGCACGCTGTTGAAAAAGGCTGGGTAGTTGTTAATATGCATTACCAACCACCCAGCCTGCCAAAGCGTTTAAGAGAGAGCGATAATCGTTTTTTTTGCTGACGATTAAAACAAGCACTATAATGAAATCATCAAAATTTCGATAGACTAACAGGGCAAAAGCAAATATGCAATTTCACTTCTTTTGAGCTAACCAATCAGAGGCAACAGCTCATAAATGTGGCCAAATCACCATCACAATCTTACTTCATAATGAATAACAATGCAATGCAAAAGTGGCCCATGATAATGATGCCTAAGAAGAGGCTGGTGCAATGCGTTTCTGGCAATGTTAAGAGCTTGCCACTTCTCAGATGCTTCACAGAAAAAACTGAGAAATCTAGAAAAGCATAGAAATGACTGTTAAAAACAGCCCGAAGACTCACGGCGCACACACACAGAGTTTCACCCTTAGCAGCAATCAGACATACAGTTAAAAATTTTACAGCGAAAGCTGTTACGAGATCACAACAAGGGCCGCTATTGGCGCCATAGTTGTCCGCCGCCGCCGCCGGTGTCCGTAACCACTATCGCTCGAAATAAGAAAAAAAGCGAAATAAGAAAAAATTTCCAGGATGGAACGAGGTTCGAACCTGGGCCCTCTGCGTGGGAGCCCAGTGTCCTACCTCAGAGCCATGCCGGTGCTTGAAACTGCTTTGCAAAAGACCCTATACAGGCTTCATGTCGGGAAGGAACCACATTAACATATGTAATGTAGCGTGGTAGAAGAGTAAAATAACAACCAAGTTTCACATAACGCTAATTCTGTAACGAGGCGTCACACAATGCGAATTGCACGAGTGAGTTGTTGAATGCTTCCAACCCATTACAAAGGGCTCTGCCATAATTCTTCATCGTCATTAGCCACAGCATCAACAAAGTGCACATAATACCTTACAGGTGTTTATCAGGTACCACGGTTCTGCGCAGAATGACGAAAAATTGCGTAGTGACTGCTTCCTTACTTCACAAAAATTATGATTTATAGCGTAGTGGGTTCCTCGCAAGTGCACCTCTATTGGTTGCTAAGGAAGCCCATAAGGCTCCGATGATCCATTTCCTCAGGGTCTCAATAAAGTTATTTCCCCTCCTCTATCTCTTTCTCACGTTAGCGCATGTTATAAAGCGTGGTGGGAGACTGAAATAACGACCGGGCGTCACACAATGCGAATTACGTAACTAGTGGGTCATTTAAAGCTTCCAACCCATTACAAAAGGCTCAGTCATAATTCTTCATCGTCATCAGCCGTCGCATCAAGAAACTGCACATAATGCCTTACAGATGGTACCTCGCTTCTCCGCAGAATGACGAGTAATGTCGTGGTGGGTGTTTCCCAACTTCACAAAAATTATGATTTGTGGCGTAGTGGGTACGTTGCTAGTGTAGTTGTATTAGTAGCCACAAGAGAGTTTATAATGGGCTCTAGAAATGCCGCTCTTCGAGCTTTCGCTGTGACTGTGCTGCGCTTTCCGCGCAGGCCTGGCGTTTTTTTTTAATTACATTTCATGGCACCTTTGTAATTAAGCAAAAATGTTGCCATTTACTAACTACACATTACATATAGTTGCATTATTTAATTAGGAGACAGCTCTAGTGCGCTACATTAACTAGACCACCTGAATTTTGTGAGAATAATACAGCAGAAATTATGCACTCATGTCACGCAGATAAGCGACGCAAATGAGAGTGCTTAGTATTCGTTTCCTCAGCTAACCACTCTTTAACGAAGAAAGTTGGGCTAGTTGATTCTGATACATTTTCTGTGACATATAACTACTAGTGTGAAATACTTAAAGGAAAAAAAGAGTACGACAGAACAGAATACCCAGCTGAAGTCTAGCGATCTGTCCTGTCCATTTTATTTCTTTAAGTTCTTGCGCTAGTAACTATACGTCACAGAAAAAGCACTCCAAGCTGGCCAACTGTTAGAACTGGTGCTACTATGGCTTGGTAACAATGACCACACTGGGTGTTTTAGCCAAGAAATTAAGTACAGACAATATCTTGCACTTCTTTTCCAAGTGCTATTGGGAGTGCCTCATTTAAAGAACCCGTGACACCAATATTTTTCTCTAAGTGTTTTATCCTTTAATGAGAGGTCTGCAGTCTCGTAATCAATAAATTTCATCGTAAGTGCTCTAACGTAATGCATAATTAATGATTAATGTCCCTTGTTTCTCAATTCGAAGCTTCTCAGTTGTGAGGACATTAGAGGCATTGAATAGTGCAAATAGGGTTACTGTTGACAGGATTCGTGAAGCCTCATATATTTCGTTTGGTTGGACGATTGAATATGTTCTACACATCATTAAGAAAACTGAAGGGGAACAAGCGAAGGGGAATGGATTGTGGAGCCAGTTTATTTATTAGACACATGATAATGAAGTCAATAAATAATGAAGTCAAGGAAAGGAGAGAGAGCACTAAATGTAGTTTTTAATTGAAAAATAGTTACTACGACATGAAGTAAAGCAAACTAAGATGAACAAAAGTGAAAGTTGCTGCCGTAGCTTCATAAGCAAGATATCGAAAGAGGTCACTTCAGCACACCATCACCCCTTGCTCCCAGACACTGCCAAGAAAAATGTTTTGCTCTATGGCTACTCTCTGTCATGTGGAACACGTTATTCAAAAATGTGCTCACAAAAAACCTTGCCAACTATTCAACTGCCGGCACCAGCAAAAGTTTCAAAGTATAGCCTTGGTCTTCTTTTACGCACTCAAACTTTAATATCAAAGAAGCAAATAAACATGCTCCCTTAAATTGAGGTAAAAGATGTCGTATGCCATCGACATGGTCACAATAGGATAAATTCTTTGTTAGGTTGAAAATTTTATCATACCAAAGCTCAAATTACAGGTCTAACTGCAAACTAACATAAAATTTGAAAACAAACCACTCCCGTGTTGATAAACTTGGAAGACAGACAAAAATTTTATACATAATAGAATTGCCAGACCTCGTTGCACACCTTTGTCTATTACCCTTCTAAATACATACATAGTGAGTAACTTCAAAAATGTTCCAGTCACGAATGTATCTTTAGCTAGTAAACATTTGAGGCAAGTCAAACCTTCATTATCAAGGCACAGCTGCATAGTCACTCAAAGACATTTGGGAAATTTTTATTAACAAGGACACATTTCTCTTTAAACTTCATTGCTAAGCAATCCAAAAACTATTTCATGCACTTCAGAAGTTACCGTCATCCAACAAAATTTGATTAATCAATGAACTCTACTGTTCCCCCATCAACACTGTACACATCTGACTTTTAGGGATTCTTTTTCGCAAGACAATGGTCCATGTGGATTTTCAGGTTGCCTTTCTGAGAAAACCGTGCATTGCAGTGGTCACAGGAAAAGGGACACTCTCCTGTGTGGGTGCGCATGTGTCTAATGAGGTGAGCTCTCTGCAAAAATGACACATTGCAGTGGTCACAGGAAAAGGGACGCTCTCCTGTGTGGGTGCGCATATGTTGCATGAGGGTCTTTTTCAGCGAGAAGGATGCACCGCAGCGGTCACAGGAAAAGGGACGCTCTCCTGTGTGGGTGCGAATGTGCCCTGCGAGATTAGTGTTATGAGAGAATGCGGCTGGACACAGGTGGCATTGGAAGGGACGCTCGCCCGTATGTTTGTAAAGGTGTCTCTTCATGTGTCTTTTGTCCTTGGTCACATAGGTGCACCGAAGACAGGAATGCAGTTCGCCTTGTACAGACACAAGTGAACGGTACTGCTCATCGGATGCCAAAGACAAAGAACCTGCAAAGCCACAGGGAGAACCAGCAGGCAATGTAAATCATGTGACACGCATATTACGGAACTGGACTACAGGCCCAGGCTATGAAGAAGGAAGATGGCAAGTTGGGCCAGTTGGTTTACGTTAATTTTGAAAATTTGGTTGAAGTGCACCGAAAAACAGACTAGAAGAACCAGACAGGATAGCGCTTACACAGGTAAGCGCTGTCCTGTCTGCTTCTTCTAGTCGGTGTTTTTCGGTGTGCTTCAACCAAATTTTCAATATGAAAAAGGGTTGCGGCACTTGTGAGTGAAGTACATGATTAACCTACCCTACAAAACTACATGTTACTGCAGCCGTAACAGTGCACGGACACAACACATTTACACAAGTGCCCATCTTTCTGTACATCAAAACCTCCTGCAAATACACAGGGGTCTGATTTGGATGCAAATCTGATACTGTGCCTAAATAGCCGAATTTCTTTGTAATATGCAAATACAGTACACTCTTATTAAATGGAATCTGAAGGGACCAGGAAAATGTGTTCCGGTAAACATGAATTCTGTTAACCAAGAAAGGAGCAGGGGTGCAGAATTCAAATACGAGACCAATCATATTATAGTCAATTGTTCCATTTAGGCAGCAGTTCCGTTTAAAATATTTCCGTTTACTGAGAGTCTACTATACATTAAGCACCAGCACACTGAAGTATTCACTGTATTTTCTTGTTTCGCATAATGCTGTGCAATAATATAATCAGATATACTTCAAAAGCATGAAGCATATGAAGTAATATCTCAGAGACAGAGGTTAATAAGAAACAAACTGGAAAATATGAAGAAAAAAAAATTTACAACAGATATAACGGCACCAGAGTTACTGGTGGTCAGGAATACAGGTGCACTTATGTTGATTGCACAAAATATTGTTTCTTTATGTGCACTAGCACAGTTCACACGTTTCACACGAACTTCTTTATATTGCTTCAATGAAAACAATGATAACGCAGTATCCAAAGCGACCTATTCACCAGAGAACGTTTCAGATAATTACGCGACCACACATCAGTAGATATTCCGCTTTGTCACAGTATATAACTAATTATACTGAATGAAGATGATCCTGATAGTGCATTGAAAATAGCGCTATAACAGGACAAAGGCTAAGGAAGAAACAACACAAATGCAGTAACATGTAACAACTGGCCCTTCAAGACAGCCTTCTGTCCTGATATGCCAAAATGGTCAAAGTACCTTAGTTATATTATGAAACAATGAACTCAACTCAAGGCTGCATTTTAAGCATCATCTAAGAGGAAAGGTAAAAAGAAGAATGAACTGATCAAACTAAGAATGGTGCAACGTTTCATAATAGAAGAGAATAGAGAAAGATTGAAGTGAGCCTAAATGGTTATTGATCAATTAGAGGCACTGCAAAAAAAATAAATCAAGTTTGTTTGTCCATATTAATTTCAAGGTTTTGTTGATTTCAAAGAACAACACAGACATATACACAAAGGTTTTAGAGGGTGAAATGCATAATGAAGAAACACGAGATTGTCGCTGCACACTTATTTTAAAATAATTACTTACATATTGAACTGCAAGATCAATGTGTCGCTACCAAGTATTGCGGTTACTAATATGCAAAACAGTTTATCTTGGCGCATATAAATGTGTAAATTTGTGCATTAATAAATACCTAACCTGAACCAGCGCTTTGTAAGACAGGCAATATTTCTGTACACCAATGATTGAAATGCCTAGATTGCAGTGACATCCATTACATTCTCCCAAATTCAAGTGACTAACAGTGCAGAAAGTGAACTGCCAACTTCATTCGTTGAACATAACCAATCCTCAGCAGCTGTCTGCAGACATGGTCACATCACTGTCACAATATCATGTTCATAGCGTAAGAAGCTGCAACATAGGCATGAAGTAGTGAATGATTTCTAAGAGGAGGCTGGTGCAATTCTTTTTTGACAATATCCAAAGCATACAACTTCGTTTCCTGGTGGCAGGGATGGACACATCTGCAACAGCACACAGAACACTGTTAAAGCCAGCACAAACAACACAGTACACTCAACTATGCAATGAAGTCAGGCTAGCAATTGAGAAGGCGCTGCACACAGGGCCCGATTACGCTATAGCTGTTCTACTCTTGAAGGTGAAGCTCGAGCGTCTTCCAAGTTTTTCTTTTTTTTTTAAGACAAGCTCTGTGAATAGGTCAATACAAGTTTGAGCAGTTGAATTTGGAAATAAATTTGGAATTGAACGTCTGTGGTGGTGCAATGCAGAAGCATGTAGGACACGGATGCCCAGTGAACCAAACCAATGCACCGAGTATCTGTTTCCTCATTATAGCACACCATATGTGGCAAGACTGTAATAAACGGAGCTGCTGTGGCTATGTAAAAATGTGTCCATTGACCTTAGATGCCAGTAAATTGAATGTAGAACATTTTACATTTGCGGGACATTTATAAGTTGTCTTTCATGAGTCCTAGTAATAATGAAGTGCTGCACTTCGAAAAGAACATACATGTGAAAATTCAGCCAGTGAGTAAATACAAATTTATGCAACATTTTCGTACGACGCTGTCCTTCATTCCCATGGGCGCAGAGTTTTCAGTGTGGTTGCTTGGGTTTACACACTTAAAGAAGGAATGATCAGCACCAATTTTGAAAAACAATTGTCAGTGAAGATAACCAGCATGTGCATGGCTGCAGAGGATTGACTGAGAGATGGGCTAGCTCATTATATGTGCTGGAATGTAAAGGTTGGGTGATAAATAATGCAAAGGGAATATATCACATTTTGCCGATTCTTATATTAGTACTCTTTTTAGACAGTAGTTGATAACTGCAGTCTTTCATCTTGAAAAAAAGCAAATGTATATGGTCACTTATTTTATGAAATGTGGACAATAATGGTATACACAAAGGTTTACAGGAAAAACAGCATAATGAATGATCATAATGATGTAACACAAGATTTCCACTGTAAGCATACTTCAGTATCATTTTTAACATAATGCAGTGCAAAGGAAAAATGCCACTGTAGAGGGTTATGTAAACTTATCTACCAAACTGTTGCTCTCATACTAAAAACCAAACAGTGCAAAAGACAAAGGACCAAGAAAAGCATGACACACACTGCGTTGCACTTTCAAGAACATGCGCACTGTTGAAAAATGCTGGGTAGTTGTTAATATGCATTACCAACCACCCAGCCTGCCAAAGCCTTCAAGAGAGAGCCATAATCATTTTTTTGCTGACGATTAAAACAAGCACTACAATGAAATCCATTCGTTTTGTCAAAATTTCGATAGACTAACAGGGAAAAGCAAATATCCAATTTCACTTTTTTTGAGCTAACCAATCAGAGGCAACAGCTTGTAAATGTGGCCAAATCACCATCACAATCTTACTTCATAATGAATAACAATGCAATGTAAAAGTGGCCCATGATAATGATGCCTAAGAAGAGTCTGGTGCAATGCTTTTTTGGCAACGTTAAGAGCTTGCCACTTCTCAGATGCTTCACAGAAAAAACTGAGAAATCTAGAAAAGCATAGAAATGACTGTTAAAAACAGCCCGAAGACTCACGGCGCACACATACAGAGTTTCACCCTTAGCAGCGATTAGACATGCAGTTAAAAATTTTACAGCGAAAGCTGTTATGAGATCACAACAAGGGCTGCTTTTGCCGCCGTAGTTGTCCGCCGCCGCCGCCGGTGTCCGTAACCACTACCGCTCGAAATAAGCAAAAAAGCAAAATAAGAAAAAATTTCCAGGATGGAACGAGGTTCGAACCTGGGCCCTCTGCGTGGAAGCCCAGTATCCTACCTCAGAGCTATGCCGGTGCTTGAAACTGCTTTGCAAGAAGACCCTATACAGGCTTCATGTCGGGAAGGAACCACATTAACATATGTAATGTAGCGTGGTAGAAGAGTGAAATAACAACCAAGTTTCACATAACGCTAATTTTGTAACGAGGCATCACACAATGCGAATTGCACGAGTGAGTTCTTGAATACTTCCAACCCGTTACAAAGGGCTCTGCCATAATTCTTCATCGTCATTAGCCACAGCATCAAAAAAGTGCACATAATATTTTACAGGTGTTTATCAGGTACCACGGTTCTGCGCAGAATGACGAAAAATTGTGTAGTGACTGCTTCCTTACTTCACAAAAATTATGATTTATAGCGTAGTGGGTTCCTCGCAAGTGCACCTCTATTGGTTGCCAAGGAAGCCCATAAGGCTCCAATGATCCATTTCCTCAGGGTCTTAATAAAGTTATTTCCCCTCTCTCTATCTCTTTCTCACGTTAGCACATGTTATAAAGCGTGGTGGGAGACTGAAGTAACGACCGGGCGTCACACAATGTGAATTATATAACTAGTGGGTCATTTAAAGCTTCCAACCCATTACAAAAGGCTCAGTTATAATTCTTCATCGTCATCAGCCGTCGCATCAAGAAACTGCACATAATGCCTTACAGATGGTACCTCGCTTCTCCGCAGAATGACGAGTAATGTCGTGGTGGGTGTTTCCCAACTTCACAAAAATTATGATTTGTGGTGTAGTGGGTACGTTGCTAGTGTAGTTGTATTAGTAGCCACAAGAGAGTTTATAACGGGCTCTAGAAATGCCGCTCTTCGAGCTTTCGCTGTGACTGTGCTGCGCTTTCCGCACAGGCCTGGCGTTTTTTTTTAATTACATTTCATGGCACCTTTGTAATTAAGCAAAAATGTTGCCATTTACTAACCAGACATTACATATAGTTGCATTATTTAGTTGCATTATTTAATTAGGAGACAGCTCTAGTGCGCTATATTAACTAGACCACCTGAATTTTGTGAGAATAATACAGCAGAAATTACGCACTCATGTCACGCAGATAAGCGACGCAAATATGTGCTTAGTATTGGTTTCCTCAGCTAACCACTCTTCAACGAAGAAAGTTCGGCTAGTTGATTCCGATACATTTTCTGTGACAAATAACTACTAGTGTGAAATACTTAAAGGAAAAAATGAGTACGACAGAACAGAATACCCAGCTGAAGTCTAGCGATCTGTCCTGTCCATTTTTTTTCTTTGAGTTCTTGCGCTAGTAACTATACGTCACAGATCAAGCACTCCAAGCTGGCCAACTGTTAGAACTGGTGCTACTAAGGCTTGGTAACAATGACCACACTGGATGTTTTAGCCAAGAAATTAAGTACAGACAATATCTTGCACTTCTTTTCCAGCTGCTATTGGGAGTGCCTCATTTAAAGAACCCGTGACACCAATATTTTTCTCCAAGTGTTTTATCGGTTTAATGAGAGGTCTGCGTCTCGTAAACAATAAATTTCGTCGTAAGTGCTCTAACGTAACGCATAATTAATGATTAATGTCCCTTGTTTCTCAATTCGAAGCTTCTCAGTTGTGAGGACATTAGAGGCATTGAATAGGGCAAATAGGTTTACTGTTGACAGGATTCGTGAAGCCTCATATGTTTCGTTTGGTTGGACGAGTGAATATGTTCTACACATCATTAAGAAAACTGAAGGGGAACAAGTGAAGGGGAATGGATTGTGGAGCCAGTTTATTTATTAGACACATGATAATGAAGTCAATAAATAATGAAGTCAAGGAAAGGAGAGAGAGCACTAAATGTAGTTTTTAATTGAAAAATAGTTACTACGACATGAAGTAAAGCAAACTAAGATGAACAAAAGTGAAAGTTGCTGCCGTAGCTTCATAAGCAAGATATCGAAAGAGGTCACTACAGCACACCATCACCCCTTGCTCCCAGACACTGCCAAGAAATATGTTTTGCTCCATGGCTACTCTCTGTCATGTGGAACACGCTATTCAAAAATGTGCTCACAAAAAACCTTGCCAACTATTCAACTGCCGGCACCAGCAAAATTTCAAAGGATAGCCTTGGTCTTCTTTTACGCACTCAAACTTTAATATCAAAGAAGCAAATAAACATGCTCCCTTAAATTGAGGTAAAAGATGTCGTATGCCATCGACATGGTCACAACAGGATAAATTCTTTGTTAGGTTGAAACTTTTATCACACTAAAGCTCAAATTACAGGTCTAACTGCAAACTAACATAAAATTTGAAAACAAACCACTCCCGCGTTGATAAACTTGGAAGACAGACAAAAATGTTATACATAATAGAATTGCCAGAGCTCGTTGCACACCTTTGTCTATTACCCTTCTAAATACATACATAGTGAGTAACTTCAAAAATGTTCCAGTCACGAATGTATCTTTAGCCAGTAAACATTTGAGGCAAGTCAAACCTTCATTATCAAGGCACAGCTGCATAATCACTCAAAGACATTTGGGAAATTTTTATTAACAAGGACACATTTCTCTTTAAACTTCATTGCTAAGCAATCCAAAAACTATTTCATGCACTTCAGAAGTTACCGTCCTCCAACAAAATTTGATTAATCAATGAACTCTATTGTTCCCCCATCAACACTGTACACATCGGACTTTTAGGGATTCTTCTTCGCAAGACAACGGTCCATGTGGATTTTCAGGTTGCCTTTCTGAGAAAACCGTGCATTGCAGTGGTCACAGGAAAAGGGACACTCTCCTGTGTGGGTGCGCATGTGTCTAATGAGGTGAGCTCTCTGCAAAAATGACACATTGCAGTGGTCACAGGAAAAGGGACGCTCTCCTGTGTGGGTGCGCATATGTTGCATGAGGGTCTTTTTCAGCGAGAAGGATGCACCGCAGCGGTCACAGGAAAAGGGACGCTCTCCTGTGTGGGTGCGAATGTGCCCTGCGAGATTAGTGTTATGAGAGAATGCGGCTGGACACAGGTGGCATTGGAAGGGACGCTCGCCCGTATGTTTGCAAAGGTGTCTCTTCATGTTGCTTTTGTCCTTGGTCACATAGGTGCACCGACGACAGGAATGCAGTTCGCCTTGTACAGACACAAGCGAATGGTACTGCTCATGGGATGGCAAAGACAAAGAACCTGCAAAGCCACAGGGAAACCAGCAGGCAATGTAAATCATGTGACATGCATATTATGGAACTGGACTACAGCCCCAGGCTATGAAGAAGGAAGATGGCAAGTTGGGCCAGTTGGTTCACGTTAATTTTGAAAATTTCGTTGAACTGCACCGAAAAACAGACTAGAAGAATCAGACAGGACAGCGCTTACACAGGTAAGCGCTGTCCTATCCGCTTCTTCTAGTCTGTGTTTTTCTGTGCGCTTCAACCAAATTTTTAATATAAAAAGGGCTGCGGCACTTGTGAGTGAAGTACATGATTAACCTACCCTACAAAACTACATGTTACTGCAGCAGTAACAGTGCATGGGCACAACACATTTTACACGAGTGCCCATCTGTCTGTACATCAAAACCTCCTGCAAATGCACAGGGGTCTGATTTGGATGCAAATCTGATACTGTACCTAAATAGCCTAATTTCTTTGTATATGCAAATACAGTACACTCTTATGAAATGGAATCTGAAGGGACCAGAAAAATGCGTTCCATTAAACAGGAATTCTGTTAACCAAGAGCGGAGCAGGGGTGCAGAATTCAAATACGAGACCAATCATATTATAGTCAATTGTTCCATTTAAGATATTTCTGTTTACTGAGAGTCTACTATACATTAAGCACCAGCACACTGAAGTATTCACTGTATTTTCTTGTTTCGCATAATGCTGTGCAACAATATAATCAGATATACTTCAAAACATGAAGCATATGAAGTAATATCTCAGAGACAGAGGTTAATAAGAAAGAAACTGGAAAATATGAAAAAAAAAGAAAAAAAATGGAAAAAAAATATTTACAAGAGATATAATGGTGCCAGAGTTACTGGTGGTCAGGAATACAAGTGCACTTATGTGGACTGCACATAATATTGTTTCTAGAGCTGTGCGAATAGCAAAATTTTCGGGTGCGAAGCGAATTCGAATATTGAAGTGTGAGTGCGAATCGAATCGAATATTTTTCGAATATTTCTCGAGTATTTTTAGAATATTTTTCGAATACTTCGAAGCGCAATTGCAGAAAAAAAAAAGGTTAGGATTCCTAAGCATATTCTTATGAGATAGGAACATGAAATTGTTTCTTTTTGCTAGGTTGATGAAGCACTGGCAGGGTGGTGTTTCATAGTTGTCTTATCAAGAATGAGGCGATATAGAGGCCGAATTCTATTTATGTACATGATTTGGTGCAACCAAAGTGTTGCCAACAACACTTTACACGTGATGGGCAAAGATGCCATTTCCTCAGCCTCTCCTCCTCTTTCAACTTCTGTGGAAGCCCAACTGATGTGGTGGACAAGGGCGTGCTCCCTTCAAGGCCCGAGTTCCAAATCTGCCCCGGAGACGCCAATATATAAGAACATCTGAAATTTTGGACGCTAAAAAGCTTCGGCTTCCGGTTTTTCGAACTTCCTGCCCACATTTCAGGTCCAAAACAGCATTAATTGTGCCCCCACCTCTGCTACATCTTTCATCTCCATGTTGGAACCAGCGTTTTCTTGAGTTAGTACATCTGCGACCGTAGCAGAGTTTGAAAGGCAGCTTTGCCGCAATATCGGAGTGTGATGAGGTGAAGCATGTTGAAAATCAGAAGGGGTCACTTTCAATTTTACGTTTACTGTTTGAGAAGTTCGAATAGTAAAATTCCAGTGCGAATCGAATCGAATAGCAAACACTATTCGAAAAATATTCGAAATTTCTAATATTCGCACACCCCTAATTGTTTCTCTATGTGCACTAGCACAGTTTACACGTTTCACACTAATTTCTTTATATTGCTTCAATGAAAACAATGATAACAAAGAATCCAAACCGACCCATTCACCAGATAATGTTTCAGATTACGCAACCACACACGCCAGCAGATATTCCGCTTTGTCACAGTATATAACTAATTATACTGAATAAAGATGATCCTGATAGTGCATTGAAAATAGCGCTATAACAGGACAAAGGCTAAGGAACAAAAAACACAAATGCAGTAACATGTAACAACTGGCCCTTCAAGACAGCCTTCTGTCCTGATATGCAGAAATGGTCAAAGTATCGTAGATATATTATGAAACAATGAACTCAACTCAAGGTTGCATTTTAAGCATCATCTAAGAGGAAAGGTAAAAAGAAGAATGAATGATCAAATTAAGAATGGTGCAACGTTTCATAATAGAAGAGAATAGAGAAAGATGGAAGTGAGCCTAAATGGTTATTGATCAATTAGAGGCACTGCAAAAAAAATAAATCAAGTTTGCCTGTCCATATTAATTTCAAGGTATTGTTGATTTCAAAGAACAACACAGACATATACACAAATAAAGGTTTTAGAGGGTGAAATGCATAATGAAGAAACACGAGATTGTCGCTGCACACTTATTTTAAAATAATTACTTACATATTGCCCTGCAAGATCAATGTGTCGCTACCAAGT
Organism: Rhipicephalus sanguineus; assembly: GCF_013339695.2. Taxonomy (NCBI): domain Eukaryota; kingdom Metazoa; phylum Arthropoda; class Arachnida; order Ixodida; family Ixodidae; genus Rhipicephalus; species Rhipicephalus sanguineus. The sequence goes on from NC_051185.1 coordinate 58,307,025, forward strand.
GTTACGGTAACTAATATGCAAAACAGTTTATCTTGGCGCATATAAATGTGTAAACTTCTGCATTAATAAATAGCTAACCCGAACCAGCGCTTTGTAAGACTGGCAATATGTCTGTGCACCAATGATTGAAACGCCTAGATTGCAGTGATATCCATTACATTCTCCCAAATTCAAGTGACTAACAGTGCAGAAAGTGAATTGCCAACTTCCTTCGCTGAACATAACCAATCCTCAGCAGCTGTCTGCAGACATGGTCAAATCACTGTCACATTATCATGTTGCTAGCGTAAGAAGCTGCAACATAGGCATGAAGTAGTGAATGATTTCTAAGAGGAGGCTGGTGCAATTCTTTTCTGACAATATCCAAAGCATACAACTTCGATTCCTGGTGGCAGGGATGAACACATCTGCAACAGCACACAGAACACTGTTAAAGCCAGCACAAACAACACAGTACACTCAACTATGCAATGAAGTCAGGCTAGCAATTGAGAAGGCGCTGCACACAGGGCCCGATTACGCTATACTGTTCTACTCTTGAAGGTGAAGCTCGAGCGTCTTCCAAGTTTTTTTTTTTTTTTTTTTAAGACGAGCTCTATACATAGGTCAATACAAGTTTGAGCAGTTGAACTTGGAAATAAATGTGGAATTGAACGTCTGTGGTGGTGCAATGCAGAAGCATATAGGACACACATGCCCAGTGAATCAGACCATATGCACCGAGTATCTGTTTTCTCATTTTAGCACACCATATGTGGCAAGACTGTAATAAACGGAGCTGCTGTGGCTATGTAAAAATGGGTCCATCAACCTTAGATGCCAGTAAATTGAATGTAGAACATTTTACATTATGCGGGACATCTATAAGCTGTCTTTGATGAGTCCTAGTAATAATGAAGTGCTGCACTTCGAAGAGAACATACATGTGAGAATTCAGCCAGTGAGCAAATACAAATTAATGCACATTTTCGTATGACGCTGTCCTTCATTCTCATGGGCGAAGAGTTTTCAGTGTGGTTGCTTGGGTTTACACACTTAAAGAAGGAATGATCAGCACGAATTTTGAAAAAAAATTGTCAGTGAAGATAACCATAATGTGCATGGCTGCAGAGGATTAACTGAGAGATGGGCTAGCTCATTATATGTGCTGGAATGTAAAGGTTGGGTGATAAATAGTGCAAAGTGATTATATAACACTTTGCCGATTCTTATATTAGTACTCTTTTTAGACAGTAGTTGATAACTGCAGTCTTTCATCTTGAAAAAAGCAAATGTATATGGTGACTTATTTTATGAAATGTGGACAATAATGGTATACACAAAGGTTTACAGGAAAAACAGCATAATGAAAGACCATAATGATGTAACACAAGATTTCCACTGTAAGCATACTTCAGTATCATTTTTAACATAATGCAGTGCAAAAAAACAATGCCACTGTAGAGTGTTATGTTAACTTATCTACCAAACTGTTGCTCTCATACTAAAAACCAAACAGTGCAAAAGACAAAGGACCAAGAAAAGCATGACACACACTGCGCTTGCACTTTCAAGAACATGCGCACTGTTGAAAAAGTCTGGGTAGTTGTTAATATGCATTACCAACCACCCAGCCTGCCAAAGCCTTTACAAAGAGAGCCATAATTCATTTTTTGCTGACGATTAAAACAAGCACTATAATGAAATCCATTCTTTTTATCAAAATTTCGATAGACTAACAGGGCAAAAGCAAATATCCAATTTCACTTCTTTTGAGCTAACCAATCAGAGGCAACAGCTCGTAAATGTGGCCAAATCACCATCACAATCTTACTTCATAATGAATAACAATGCAATGTAAAAGTGGCCCATGATAATGATGCCTAAGAAGAGGCTGGTGCAATGCGTTTCTGGCAATGATAAGAGCTTGCCATTTCTCAGATGCTTCACAGAAAAACTGAGAAATCTAGAAAAGCATAGAAATGACTGTTAAAAACAGCCCGAAGACTCACGGCGCACACACACAGAGTTTCACCCTTAGCAGCAATCAGACATGCAGTTAAACATTTTTAATTACATTCATGGCACCTTTGTAATTAAGCAAAATGTTGCCATTTACTAACTACACATTACAAGTAACAAGCCGCACATAATTACGTAACAAGACCGCACATAATAAACAGACGATGCTCTTCATGTCGCCATTTCTAACTTCTCTTTATTCTCCCCAGTCCCCCTGGCCTGAATTCTGTCATCTTCTTCCTCAACTGCTTGAGCTTGCTTCACTCCCCCACCCTTGTTTTCATCCCTCCTGGGATGATATTTGAAAACATTAGCTATAGACGCTGATTCGACGGTTCCATTGGGACCTATATACCAGATTGTCTTTAAATGTCCCTGCTGGCTTGCTGTCTTGACAACAGAAAATGGCCTGTGTGATTCGCACCCGAGTTCGGCAATCCTTTTTTCACCAGCACGAAGTCTCCCACCTCTATTCCTGTGGTCCATTGCATTCTGTTTTTTGTCGAAGTTCTTTTTCATCCTCTCCCGGTACTTCACTTCGCTCTCTTCAGTTCTTCTCTCTTCTGGCAGGCGGATCATCGCTTCAACTCCTAAGGTCGTGTCAGCTGGCAAATATGTTGGTTTCCCCGTAGCAGCAAACAGCGGTGTGCATCCCAGAGCTGTTGTATATGACCGGTTATGATGCAGCTACTGCAGCTTCAAGGCAGCATTTCCATCCACCTGGGAAGTCCGGATACATACTTAGATACTGTTTGATATCTCTAATAGCTCGCTCCGCTAGCCCATTAGCTGTTGGATGATACGGCGCAGTAAACCTGAGCGTAACTGCTCTCCGCTTTGTCCATTCATTGAGTTGGTGACTCCGGAAGGCTGGTCCATTGTCTGTTACCAATACCTTTCACGTTCTCAAACATCTTGCGGTTTAGAAGGAGATCACACTGTTGGTGTCCTGCTTTCTAGCTTTTGCTGCCACCATCCTTGTGCACTCATAGATGCACAACAAGGAAGGCTCGAGTTTTTTTCACACTCCCAGGTTTTTTTCGAAGTTCCGCAAAGTCCATGCGAAATCACCTCAACGGTGTAGTAGAGTGCCTTGGTAATACCATCTGTTGAGTCGGCTGTTTAAACTTTACTTTGTTGATCTGGCATTCGTGACATGATCGCACATATCTTTTTCTGTCTTCTTTCATGCTGGGCCATGTGTACTGTTTTGGTCAGCTTCATGTAGGTCCGCAGAAGCCATTGTGACCACCTGAATGACAACTTGTGACGATAAAGATCCAGAAATTTTCAGAATTAGTGTTGGAGGCACTGCGATTCTTCCAGTTTGTGTGAGTTGTAAAGCTTCAGTCCCTTCCCAAAGTTTGGCTGCACTTATTGTTTGCCATTGTATATCAACAAGTCCTGATGACCCCCAGCCTGGACATTCGCATCGGCGTCTTTCATTGAAGCTCCGGGCGATGGTTCACCTCAAAGTCGAACTGTTGTTAGCTCGCTTACCCACCGTGCGACTTTTACTTTCAGCTCTGCCATTTTCAAAAGGTGGGTAAGTGCCTCGTGGTCAGTGTTATAACCTGAATTTTCGACTTTCCAGGTAAGAGCGGAAGTACCGAACAGCCTTTAGAACGGCCAGTGCTTCTTTCTCCGTTGTTGTATAGTTCACTTGCGCTTTGTTAAAAGTGTAGCTGTGGTAACCAATCACGCGGAGTTGGCGATTACTTGGCTGGCGTTCATCTCGCTGCTAAAGTATTGCTCCCGTTCCGTAACGTGATGCATCCGTGTGAGCTCGAACGGAAGATCAGTCTGGTAGTGTGAGGACTGGATCAGACGATATAACTCGTCTACCAGCTCTTTGTAGGCCGTTTTCGCAGTATCTGTCCAACAGAATGGTACATCTTGTTTGCATCAGTCTTGTCAAACACCTCGTTTTAAGAGCATAATCATGAATTGAATAAATGCCCTAAAATGATCGGCCAGCCCCAAAAACACACGCAATGAGTGGACATCAAAGGGCTTCGCCAGTTTTGCGATCCGTGCCACTGATTCCTCCTTGGTGTTTTTCGTAGTGCCGTCCAGCACTCTACCCAAAAAAGTCACTTTGGTTTTAAAAAGTTCGCTCTTCTTAAAGTTGACTTTGAGGTCGGCTTCTGACAAAGCTGTGAGGACCTGTGCCACATGCTGTTGATGGAGAACTTCGCTTTTAGAATAAACGATGATATCATCCATGTAGACATTGCAAAAACTTCCAATGAAAGGGTGTAGAACCGTATTCATCATTTTCTAGAACCAGCTAGGCGAGTTCTTCCATCTGCAAGGCAGCCGGTTGTACTCATAATGTCGAATGGCGTTATAAAAGCGGTGTACTGCTTTGTATCCTCTTGAAGAGGTACTTGCCAGAGGTCTTTACAGAGGTCTATCCTGGAAAACCAGGAACATCCGCCTGTCTCGTCTATAATTCCATCTATTCTGGGCATAGCAAAGGGAATAAGATGCGTCTGGCTGTTAATGGCTCTGTAATCGTGCAAAGTCGAAGGCTCCCATCCTCCTTGGGCGCTATGGTTATCGGCGATGCATATGGTGATACGGACTAACGGACAATGCCTGCATCCAGCATCTTCCCAAGCTCTTCTTTCAGCCATGCTTTCTTTTCCCTGGTGAGGTTGTATGGTTTCCTCCGTACAACCGTTGTGTCATGCAGTTTGAATGGAACTTCAAACTTTGTTGTACCTGGAGGATAGCCTCCTCTGCAGAATAATTCTGGATATATTGTAGGGATGTCATCGGATTTTGTCACAATGCGAATTTTGTCTCTCTTTCTCACTGGCTGCACATCTTGGCTGACTGACACAGCGTCATCCCAGTGAAGTTAAGCTTCAGCAATTTAATGTCTGGACGAGAGAGTAGAAAGTCATACTCGATGCCTTCTATCACTAGTGCCAGTATTTCTCAGATTGGGACTGGTTATTCAGACGTATCCTTACCCATTCGCAGTGTTTTTTTCACGGCCGTCATAGCCCCGTACAATGACAGTTTTGCCTCTGAATATGTCCTCGGGTTTGCTTTGGGCTTCTTTTCATAACTGAAACTGAAGCTCCGCTGTCTACAAGTGCTCGCATAACTCGACCGTTCACTTCAAGTTGTATGTGCAGTAATCTCGATGACACAGTTCGACGGTCTCATGCGTTGTATGTATGAGTGTTAGAATTATTTTGCTCTCCAACGTTGCATTCATCTTTCGAGGCCCTATTCTTCTGTACGAGAGGCGCTTCCACTAACGTCAGAGGTGACGCCTCTAAAAATCCGACGGGTACTTTTCACCCAAGTGGCTAATGTTGTGTCTCTGAAATATTTTGTTAATTTGAAGCCTCTTTCAGCCCAGGGACGAGGATAATAGCTTCAGTAGTTGGAGAAGCGCTTCGGGC